>NC_069001.1:6626064-6626679 GCF_001194135.2 Octopus bimaculoides | reverse complement strand
AATAATAATAGTAATAATGTGTGTGTGTGTGTGTGTGTGTGTGTGTGTATGCGTGCATGTATGTATGTTCTTGCATGTGTGTATGTATGTATATGCATATGTGTATGTATGTACGTACGTATGTATGTACGTACATATGTATGTGTGCGCATATATATGTATGTATTTTTGTATATATGAATGTATATATATACGTATGTGTATAAGCATGTATGTATGTATGTATGTATGTACATGTGTGTATGTACGTATGGTGGTGGTGGTGGTGGTGGTAGAGGCTGTAGTTGTGTTATTGCTGGTTGTGGTTGTTAGTGGTGTTGTTGTTGGTGGTATTGAAGGTGGTAGAAGTGGTAGTAGTAATGGTGTTGGTTATGTGACAGTGGCAGTGATGGTGGTGGTGTTGGTGATGCTGGTTGCGATATTTGTGGTCGACGGTGTTGTTGTTGTTGCTACAGCTGCTGGTGGTGATGGTGATGGTTGTGGCTGTGGGGGTGGAGGTGATGGGTATTGTAATGGCGGTAGTGGTGGTGGAGCAGTGGTTGAGGGCGCAGTGGTGGTGGCACAGTACTGGCGGCACAGTACTGGTGGTACAGTGACAACGTCACAATCGTGGCG
>NC_069001.1:6624114-6625899 GCF_001194135.2 Octopus bimaculoides | reverse complement strand
TTATTGTTTTGTTTTTTTTCAGTCATGTTGTCGTAAAACAATATTTCACGGAAGTTGACGGTCCGATGCAACTTACACAATCTATGAACGAGTTGATAACACAGAACACATGCAAAAGGTAACAAACAACAAGAACAAAACTAAAAACAACAATAACAATACAGCTAACGACAGCAACAACGACGACACAACGAACAGCAGCAACAACACAACTAGCTGTCGCAACACAACTAACGACAAAACAGCAACACATATCTAACAGCAAAAACAACAACACAACCAACAACACAACTAGCAACAAACAACAAAACACAGCTAACAACAAACAACAAACAAAACAACAAACAAACAAAAAACGCAGCTAACAACAAACAAGACAACTAACAACAAACAACACAACTAACAAAAACACAGCTAACAACAACAATAATACAACAATAAAAATACAATAACAACTCAACGAAAAGCCCAACAACCCGTTGCTTCTGCTTTCACTTTCGTTTTTTGTATTATTTTTACTGCTTTTTTTTTCTTGTTTAATATTTTCTTTCGTTGTTTTCACGTTCTTTTTGTTCTTTTTGGTGTTGTTTCGTGTTGGTGGAGGAGATGGCAATGATGTCGGGGGTGGTGGAGGTAGAAGCAGTAGTTTCACAGCAGTGTTGTTATTGTTACTGGCGGTGGTGGTGGCAGTAGTGTTAATGGTGGTGGTAGTATTGTTGTTGTTGTTGTTGTAGTAGTTGTTATTGTCGGCAGCAGTGGTGCCGACGGTGGCGAAGATGACAGAGGAGATGTTTTAGCCATTTTGTTGATGTTATCTAGATATAATGTATGCAGGACTATATCCAGACATGCGCAGTTAGCACAATTCGGTAATTATGGCGAATTATCAGTTGTTCACACTTGGATATTTCTGAAAAAAAAATTATTGTTATTTGTTTTGTTTTGTTTTCTTTACAGAAACAAAAAGTAATAAAGACTTTGATGTCATCGTGGCCTGAGAATCAAATATGGAAGACTTTTCACCGATATTTCCTCTTTTTTCCCCACTGCAGGGACATATATTAACTTGTTAAAAATGGCAATCAAAGCTTCCTCATATCGTACGCTACTGTCTTTAAAATGAAAGGACTACATTTTATGATGTACTCTTAGGTATACTCTGTCTTTAAAAAAATGAAGACGAAATGGTCACCGCTGGAGGATTTCGAGAAGAAAGGACTTAAGATTTAGAATTAATATTCTTTTGTTAATCTCTTAACTGTGGCAGCGAGGGAGTAGAATCTTTCGTGAGCCGGACAGAACGCTTAGTGACATTTCTTTCGGCTTTTTACGTTCTGGGTGGAAATTCTGCCAAAGTAGACTTCACCTTTCATCTCATCAGTGAGAGACAAAGTCAGAGTAAACCTTGTTTTCTTATACAAACTCGTTCGACGTTTGCCTGTCCTCTAATTCACATGTGTTGATATACAGGACATATTTCTTTGGCATCTATGCATCACAATTGATACACGTTCATAATTATTTACAATCACTGGAGTAACTTCGGACTTACGAAGAAAAAGCTTTATATTACTTAGAATATATGAAACATAGGCTAACTAAAAGCATGGATGTCTAGGGCAAACTTATGAAAATGCTTTGGGCAGGGCAAAGGGTTAACAGAGCCCATTTTTGCTGCAAATAGTCAGACCAGGGAGCTACTTCCTTACTCTCTTACTGCCACCATTCACGGTGTCCCTGAAAATTGTAATCGATGATCCTCAGTCGCTTTTGACTAAATTATTT
>NC_069001.1:6621899-6623272 GCF_001194135.2 Octopus bimaculoides | reverse complement strand
ATATATTTATGTATATATGTATGTATATACATATATATATATATATACATATATATATAAGTATATTTATATATACATACACACACACGCATATATAAATATTTATACACACACACATGTATATATATATATATATATATATATATATATGCAAAGGTTGGACAAAATAACGGAAACACCACTTTTTATTCATTTTATCTTATTTTTCTGTTGGCAATATAACAAATACAAATTGTTCCCGTCTATATATATATGTGTGTGTTCATATGCATTATGTATGTCTTGTACTTCATGATAGAACCTTCTGTTTTTTTTTCCTTCCTTTTCTTTTCTTTCACTATGGAAGATATTTATATATAAATAAGTTAAAATGCATGACCTATCAGATTCTCAAAGCGGACAAATCGTTAGAGCACGGATCGCTGGAGTTTCACTCACTAAAACTGCTGAATTACAATTCTATATTTGTGAGATGAGGAACTTATTATTATGTAGACTGTTTATATGAGACGAACTGGTGTCCTCACCCCCAATGTAGCTTTCGCTACATTTTGGTTGTTGTACGCTCAATCCTTCGTCAGGTGTCGTTTGTTGAACTCATTTGTCTATTCGTTCGTCTATTCGTTCGTCTTGAGTTCCATAAAATTGAATACTATGGAAGGACTGATATTGCTAAACCTCTCCTCTCCACTGTCAGCATTTGGTAATTAGAGAAAAAAAATGGTATCTTGGTTACTGGCACTCCGTCGGTTAAGACGGCAAGTGTTCCATTTGATTCGATCATCGGAATAGCCTGCTCCTGAAATTATCCATCTGTCTATCTATCATTTTATCTATCTGTCTGTCTGTCTGTGTTTAACGAAAACTTAAGCTTGATAGGCAAGTTGTCCGCGGACATTCGACGAGGCGTAGAAAGAAAGGCGACCTCACAAAATGTGAGTGAATCTTTGACTGTTTAATTATAAATATAAACAGTACACATTAGACGTGTGTGTGAGAGAGAGAGAAAGAGAGTGTTGTGTCTGCGTGTCTGTGTGTGTGTGAACAGAATTGCTATCCAAGCCAGACGGTATTGTCGAAGTCGAACGATGCAAACAAATGGTACAAAGCAAAGAAAACAACGGTGAAAATACAAGACAAAATGGAAATGCTCGAAGCCGACTTACAGAACAATAAGCTAGAATCTTTTCATGTCAGCCGGTAAAATGGAAAGAAAGAGCAGAAAAACATACGGAATCATCAATGATAAAGACGGTATATATATACAAACACAGCTAAGGTTCTTCAAAGCTGGAAAGATCACACACGCATATTGCGTTATCTATCTATGTATTTATCTATTCATCTGTATATATATATGTGTGTGTGTGTGT
>NC_069001.1:6620024-6621169 GCF_001194135.2 Octopus bimaculoides | reverse complement strand
TATATATACATATATATATATATATATGCGTGTGTGTGTGTGTGTGTTTATACATATGTCATTCAGGCTTCTTCATATAGCTTTTGTATATAAAATTCCACTTTCATGTACCTCATTGAGCGAACTGATACCTAGGTACCCCCACAGTGGTATAGAACCTGGGCTACATTGTTCCAAAGCGAATTTCTTCAGCATCGAGCCGTGCATATATTTATTCACACCGCAATCCATATATTTATTGTAAATAGGCATATGGAAGTAAGTACACCAGACACACACATACATACAAACACACAAATATATACACACACACATATATGCACACACATACATACAAACACATATATACACACACATGCATACAAACACAAATATATACACACACATATACATACAAACACATATATACACACAACACAGACATACACACACATACATATACAAAACACACGCACACATACACATACCACACACGCCACAAACACACACACAACAAACACATACATACGCACATACACACCACACACATACACAAATACCACACACACACATACAAGATATACTTACCATACGGACATACACACACACATTAACACAATATATGTTAGACACCACACACAAATATCACATAAGCATCATATACACTGAGAGCCTGGGAGAGACCAAAAGAGAGAGAGAGAGAGAGAAAGAGAGAGAGCTAAAAGTGATAGAGAGACTGACATACAGAGAGGGAGAATGAGAGACACTGAGAGATAGTGAGAGAGATTGACAGAGAGAAGCGACAGATTCAGTAAGGGGGGAGTGTAGAGAGAGAGAGAGAGAAATTAGAAATATCCGTTATGTTACAAGAGAGATAGGATCGTCTCATTTCTCTCTGTACCATACATATATAAATATACACATTTAAATATATATATGCGCGCACGTGATAAGACAGTCTAGTCCAGTGTGTATAATTGGCTAACGGTCAGCAGGTCAGTCAGCAGTCAATGACCTAAACGACTATCAACCAATCACTAGCAACAGTTTCTGTGCAACAATAACACCACCTGACGGACGTTTTCTTTTTCTTTTTCTTTTATTTTTTTCCCACTTAGTCATTCACAGTTTAGAGACGGAGTCAGTGGGTCTGTTGTTGTTGTTGT
>NC_069001.1:6616949-6618768 GCF_001194135.2 Octopus bimaculoides | reverse complement strand
AAATACTACAAACACACACACACACACACCACACACAAACACACACACACACACAAGCATGCACACTCTCACGTGCACATATACACTCATACACACACAATCTCCTCATCTGTGTGAAAGAAGATAGGTCCGCTGCTGCGCAGATAACGTCTATTGGGGCAGGAACACTTCCTAGCTGTTCTCTTGTCCCCAGACATTCAATGTGTCTTTTTATTGGCACAGTAACTAACGTGGGATTTGAATACAAGGAAACAAATATAGACACACACATACACACACACACACACACACACACACACACACACTGTTATGTTATATATATATACTGTATATATATATATATATATATATATATATATATATATATATATATATATATATATATATATATACTACACAGCCATGCCTGCCCCTACATACACACACACACACACACACACATATATATACTACATGCGTGGCTGTGTGGTAAGAAACTTGATATCGTTCAGGGCACCTTAGGAAAGTGTCTTCTACTATAGCCCCGGACCGAAAACAGTATTGTTTATTATTTAAGTATATATGCACATATCTAGACATGCAGCTATATGCATGACAATACATATGAAGTGTACTTCATTTTGGCATAGATTAGATTCGAACCTGAATCATCAAATTTCCCATATTTCAACAGCACTTTTCTCGCAGATTTATGTCTTTGCCACTTGACTCTTCTAACCTTTTGTGTACGGTGGAGAGTTGAATATCGATAACAGGTCGACCCCACAAAGTATATCCATTGTCCTCGCAGTATGTCTATCTTTCTAAATAGTTTTGTATAATTATAAATACTAGAACACCGTAAGCTAAAGAAAAGGTAGTCGTAGATGTATACTTGTACTTATGACTCAGACGTACTGGTCACGGCTGGACGGTGCAAGAGCGGTGTTCTGATTAAGCGAAACTGACCTGAGGATAAGCAACCAAACTCAAGAACCACTCTATAACCCGGGCCACCACTTCCATCACTACCACCACTACTACCACCACTACCATCACTACCAACATCATCACCATCACCATTGCTACTACTACCATCAATCATCACCACCACAAATACCGCCAACTAAACTACCACCACCACCACCACTGCTGCCGCCACCACAAAATCCCCAACACCGCTCCCAACACTACCTTCTAAACCATCACCACCACTATAACCTCCACCACCACCACCACTTCATAAATCACCACCACCACCACTACTTCATAAATCACCAACGCCACCACCACCTCCACTACCACCTCTACCGCCTCCATATCCATATCTCCCATTATTATCAGCAATAAACATGATCTGGTCAAAGGCAGGACAACCGGATGTTAACTGCGTATTTATCGCCGACCAATGATTTTGACAGAAACAAGCAGCTTGTTATGACTGTGTCACTAAGTCTTGTCATATGTTATTCATAATAAACTGCTTTAGTCAAGTGCTACGTGAACATAAATAATGCTGGATTCTATTTTTAAAATCGAAAACATAACAAACTGAAAGTCGGAATACACAGCCTGCAAAACCGTCCTTTCATCTTTCATATATCTTGCTTCAGTCGTTGGACTGTGGCCATGCTGGGGTACCGCCTTGAGGAATTGCAGTCGAATGAATCGATCCCAGTAGTTTTTTGGGGTTTTTTCTTTTTAAGCGTGCTACCTTTTTATCGGTTTCTTTTGCTGAACCGCTAGTTACGGGGACGTAAAAACATCAACAGTAGTTGTCAAGTGGTGGTGCACAAACACACACTGGCACACACACACACACACACACACACACACACAC
>NC_069001.1:6615700-6616377 GCF_001194135.2 Octopus bimaculoides | reverse complement strand
CAGTCAAATGCCTGAAACAAGTAAAAGAATAAAAGAATAAAAGAATAAAAGAATAAAAGAATAAAAGAATAAAAGAATAAAAGAATAAAAGAATACATTTGTCAACACGTGCTTCCTCGCAGATATAAGACTTTTCAAAGACTGTTACTATGGCGACAGGCAAAAGAGTTCTCATGTTCCGCTTCTTACTATCGAAACAGCCATGAATGTGTCTGTGGCTTACGATTGGTTAAAATTACCAAAATTTTCAAACTTTAATTACTAATAACTCATCATTTATTGATTTATAGCAATAATTACTTTCACGTCATTAATTAGCCTATAATAGTGTATCATTTACACTGAATATGAAATCAATTCGAACAGAAATTTGACGCTGGCAGCCACTGGCAACCAAACAGAAAAGATCCTTGATCGTTTCCTTGTTTCTGGTATTGGACTGCGGCCATGCTGGAGCACCACCTTGATGGGTTTCAGTCCAAGCAAGAACAACCTCTTCCGAGAACCGGGCCACATGAAACAGGGATCACCATTAGGTAGACCGCAATACTAAAAAAGAGATAGATGGATAGATAGATACATTTCTTTTATTAGCCACACAGGGCTCAACGAAGATGGGACAAATACAATGTAGAGCTTTTCTTTTTGGGAGGGGGAAGGAAGGAAAAAAAAAAAAA
>NC_069001.1:6610319-6611306 GCF_001194135.2 Octopus bimaculoides | reverse complement strand
GAGGGCAAACCACCATTTGTTATTGATGATGGCTCCTGTCAAAGCCCTCTTTACCTATGTGTCTTATCTAAGTCTAGCGTACACGTCACAAGTTTGTGATCCGTGTAGCTGACTATGTGAAATTGTGGACACCATTAGGTAGACCGCAATACTAAAAAAGAGATAGATGGATAGATAGATAGATAGATAGATAGATAGATAGATAGATAGATAGATAGATAGATAGATAGATAGATAAATAGATAGATAGATAGATAGATAGATAGATAGATAGATAGATAGATATTACGTATGTATGTATATATGGATATCTCTTCTGTTTTTTAATTATTGTAAATCTTCCACTGAAGAGGGAGTCAGTTTCCAACAAAGATACAAGGCTCCATCTGTAATGCAACTCCAGCTATCTGCGCATGTCAGAACGAACACACAGACACGGACGATCGGACCGACTAACAGGTTTAGTTCAGTAAAGCTATTCAGTTAATGGTATAGCCAGAACTGTACTGAGGTTATTTTAAAAGGAAATATATTTCCTTTAAAATAACACCAGAGATTAGCATAGATATTGAAATACAGTTATGAGTGTCTTTGTTTTCGATTATAGAAATTCTGAAATCGGAAAGAATTATGTTCAGACGAATGAATCTGAAGGAATATAAGAATTATAACAATACATTGATTACTTATTGAGTGTTTCCTATACAGATTAACAGTCACAATCGATTCTACATTTTGGTTTTGTTATGGTTGTTTTGTTAAGTTTGTTTTGCTTGTTTGTATTTTTTGTTCTTGCTCTTTTGTTTGTTTTGCGAACAGAATTCATGTCTCTCATTAAGCATATATTTTGTTAAAACTTTCTACAAAACATTCTCGTTGTTAAGTTTGTGTATGTACTCGTGTGCGAGTGTGTGTATGTATACACATACATACATATATATGTATATACATACATATATATATGTATACATGTACATTTATATATAT
>NC_069001.1:6606219-6609083 GCF_001194135.2 Octopus bimaculoides | reverse complement strand
CTGAGAAATCCCAAAATGAATTTCCTTCTGATCGGTTTCTTGCATCGATATCACCTCCAGACACTGATCTCTATTAGACTTCAATATATTGGTATATATTATTTGCTAGTTGAATTAAGTCTTTTAATTTGGACGGTGAAAGTTGTGATGTCGCTTTGGTGTAGAGGCTAGCACGGCTGTAAGGGTTACAGCACACAAGGACAGACAAAGGGATTAAGTCGATTACATCGACCCCAGTGCGTAACTGGTACTTAATTTATCGACCCCGAAAGGATGAGAGGCAAAGTCGACCTCGGCGGAATTTGAACTCAGAACGTAAAGTCGGACGAAATACCGTTAAGCATTTTGACTGGCGTGCTAACGATTCTGCCAGCTCGCAGAATATTGATATAGTGATCAGGACTAATCTGGGGCTACAGAACAACAACAATATGATGTTGCAAATAGAGAAGTGAGATACGATCAGCAGGCGGTGAAGCAACACCGTATCACCAGATGATAAACAATGTAATAATGTCAGCGAAAAACAATATTTTATATTGCAATAATAATTGGCATCAAGCTGCTGATAATGGGTCGAGGTGTTGATTGGCGCCTGTTGACTGCCAATTAGACAAATGAAAGGAAGTGGATGGAAGGAGAGATGTGGGGAGCAAGAGAAAATATGGAGGTTATTGTGAATATCTTCATTGTTTTCAAGTAAGTTTATCGGGTTCCAAAGTAATTTGTCTTATTTTAAAATGGAATCCAGTGGGACTTGAAGACGAGAAACACTGGTTAATGATACAAAGTTCAGGTTCCTTGCAGCAACAATAACAACAACAACAAACAACAACAATGGCAATAAGGATGACGAGCGTGATGGCAGCGGTGGCGATAACGACTGCGCTGTTTTTGTTGTTGGTGTTGTTGTTGTTGTAGAAGGTATGTTATATCCAGCTTAGACATGGTGGCGATATTTGATCCAAACGAAACCATAATTGTGTTGCCATGGAAACAGAACCGTGATGGCGACGAGATGTCAATCATGGACCACATGGTCAGTAAGTCGATAGCTTAATGACTATTTGTGCACGAGTGTCTACATATGTATGTGTGTGTGTGTGTGTGTGTTTGGGTGGATTTACGCACGCGTACGCGCGTTCATGACCGACTGAAGAGCTGCGTGAGGCTTTCGCGCGAGGAAACTGTTAGTAGTGGTTAGTGTTGGTTTTCCAGCCGATTATACACACACACACACACACACACACACATATATATAAGAAAATAAAATGGTCAAATCGACAGATAGACATCAGTTTATTAACATAACTCCAATTTCTTATAACCTACAATTGTTTCCATATTCAATTAATTTAAATTACAACTAATTAAATTAAAGATGCATTTTGAATACAGTGAAGTGAATATTTTCATCAGGTTTAGAAATCGACGCCCAAAAAGAACCTGGTCATTGCCAGACTCTGCATATCAGCATTCATTCAGTGTTGTACCTGTGTGCATGATAATGTTTTGTTTTTTAAACCGTTATTTGTGTATAAGCAATTTTGTTTTTATTATCACTTTTATTTTTATTTCGTTTGTGTGCGTGTGTGTGTGTGTGTGTTGATATATTTGAAATACAAAGGAATCGTTAGATTTGCATAAACAATACTTTCCGATACAGTCAATGATAATTAAATCTATTTATTCTTAAATGTTCATTATTACTTGAGAGAGTATTATTAAATGCTAGTATAGCTTATTTATTAATAAGAATTATTTTCAGTCATATATTCATAACTGTTAGTTTTAACAATTAATCACTATTTTTTTAATCATTATAATTTATACTATTAATCATAGTATACTAAAATTGAAAAATGCGTACGCTCAAAAGGGTTACAGAATGTCATAATAAACTTCGAAAAGTATGGGACTAGCATTATTGCTCAAAAGTATTCTTTTCTACTCTAAGGTATAAGGCCCGAAATTCTCGGGAGTGGGGGGCCAGTCAATTAGATCGATTCCAATACGCAACTTGTACTTAATTCATCGACCCCGAAAGGATGAAAGGCAAAGTCGACCTCGGCGGAATTTGAACTCAGAACGTAAAGATAGACAAAATACCGCTAAACAATTCACCCGGCGTACTAACGTTTCTGCCAGCTCGTTGCCTTCTTGCTCATAAATATTGGAATTACTATGTTGTACATTGTGTGGCATCTTAAAGCGAGAAGAGAAACTCCCGTGTGAATTACGATGTCACGATAATTACTAAACCGAGTTCTTGATATAAAAAATTGAAAATGTACAAAATATGATCCTTTAACTTCGAATAAGTAAATTCATTATAATATTCTTCATACCAAAGTATATAAAAAAAAATATTTCACATTCTGCATGCAAATTACCGTGATAATAAAAATAAATGGATTTATAATGAAGTCGAATCTATAAAACAGCGAAAGTACAAAACCGAAATAATTATAAGCAAAGATAATTCGCATCATGATACACATATTAATGGAATAGTTATGCGAATTAAATTATTACTAAATTATTTTTGATTGATTACTTGTAAATTTATGAAAATTATCATTCATAGATTGAATTATTGCGTAAAAATGGCATTAGTTTTTTATACACAATCGTTTTGCTAAAATTGAATATACGATAATTTAACTTAATTTATTTTTAATATAACTTAATTTCGACGAACTAAACAAATTTCTTGTGATAAAAGGATGCCCCAGAATGGACAACATACAGTGATTCCAATGTTTTTGAGCAACAATGCTTGTCCCATACTTTTTAAGGTTTATTATGACAGTGTGTAACCCTTTTGAGCGTGCGCATTTTTCAATTCTAGTTTCGTACTTTTT
>NC_069001.1:6603498-6603890 GCF_001194135.2 Octopus bimaculoides | reverse complement strand
ATATATATATATATATATATATAAACATTATATATACAATTATATACATTATATACAAATATATATGTGTTATATTATAGATATGCGTATACATATGTATGTATGTATGTATGTATGTATGTATGTATGTATGTTTATTTGTTTTGTTTACATGGTCAGATGCAGATAGCACCACTGTTACAGTCCGGAATTCCTCATTGAGATTTTAGCGATCATTTGCTTGTGTGTCAGTATTGTATAGGCTTATCATACGCCATGCATTCCAATGAGATATTGGCGCCTCTCAATTTATCTTCCTATCTGCCATATTAATCATGCATAATACGGAAACGTACATGCATACACGATTAATACTACATATAATACTACATATATATATATATATATATATA
>NC_069001.1:6599255-6602698 GCF_001194135.2 Octopus bimaculoides | reverse complement strand
ATATATATATATATATATATATAAGTATATCTATCTATCTTTATACAAATAGTGTGTGTTGATGTTTGTTTTTGTGTGTTCTGTAATTCTTTTATTCATTTATTCTTTTACTGGTCTCAGTCATTGAACTGCAACCATATGAGGTCCAGTGCCTTTTTCTTTTTTTTGTTCTTTTTAAAATCTAGTTCTTTTTTATTTCATTTTTCTTTGCCGAACCGCAGTACTACAGGACTTACGTAACATCTCTGCCTTTCACGGTATGAGCATAAAGACAGCCAGACTCATACATACAGACGGTGCACACATGCACACACACACACACACACACACACACACACACACACACACACAGACGCGTGCGCGGGTGCAGACACGAATAAGAAAGAATATTCTTAAGCATACATCCGGTCATGAAAACATTCCTTGTTACTTCTCAGAGTGTGGCACGTGTCGTTGATCACATAACTATGTTCTGATGTTGAAGACGTATTTGTAACTACAACAACAATAACAACAAGAGCAACAAAAACAATAACAAAAATATGAGTGGAAATGCATTGGGAAATATATACGTATAAATGAATACAGAAATATATACGTATATACGTATGGGAAATATATACGTATGGGAAATATATACGTATAAATGAATATAGAAAGGAAAACTTGTAGAAATCTAAAAAATTAGAAATGAGAAAAAGGTATGTTTTTATATTATATACATATATACGAGCACTTCGTCGGTCGCGACGATGAGGGTTCCAGTTGATATGATTAACGTGCAAGTGGCTGAGCACTCACCAAGATTCGCGTCCCCTTGAGGTAGTTCTCAGGGAGATTGAGCGTGACACAGAATGTGAGAAGGCCGGCCCTTTGAATTAAAGGTACTACTCATTTTTGCTAGCTGAGTCTACCGGAGCCAAGTGTCTTGCTCAAGGACACTGCGCGTCGCCTGAGGCTTGTGAGCAGAATACCCTAACCACCAAGATACAAACATGCATAAACACACACACACACACACACACGTACGCGTGCACACATACACACACACACTCAGGCACGCGCGCACGCACACACATGTATTATTCTTAAACCAGATTAATGTAAAATTGTTTTTGTTTCTCTGTTTCCCATTTTGTCTCTATTTCTCTTTCTGTTTCTCTCTGTCTGCTTCTCTCTCTCTCTTTCCTATGTATATACATATACGAGTAGATGTATACATCAACTCTCTATTAAATAGTATGGCGTATCTATTAGACAGTAGTAGTTCTATTAGTATAGTGTCTATATTAATCCAATCTCTATGTTAGAGAGTACACAATCGCTATAGATAACACGATGTCTCTATTAAATAGTACAGTGTCTATATCAGATAGAAAAGGTCCCTCTGATAGTACAATGCCTTTATGAAACATAACAGCCTCTATACTTGATAATACAGTGGCTCAATGTTTCTATTAGATCATATAGCGTCTCTGTTAGCACACTGTTTTTATAAGTGTTATTTCTCTAATAGATAACACGATGTCTATTAATACAATATCTTATTGTATAGTACAGTGACTCTGTTACATTATATCGTGTCTCAGTTAGATAACAGCGTCTGTTTTAGATGGTATAGTATCTTTATTTTAGATAATACAATGCCTTTATTAGATAATAGGATGCCTCTGTTGGAGAGTAGAGTGTCTGTGTTAGGTTTACGATATCTCTATGAGAAAGAATGAGATCTCTATCCTGTCTCTGTCTGTATCACTCTCGATAGCTCTCGCAATAAGATGGAATTATTTGTCATTTTCCAAAAAGAAGAACGAGTTGTTCCTATTATGGTAGCTGCCATTGATTTAGGAACGCTAAAAATAAGATGAAAGAACCAGTTCCATTAACAGGAATACTCATTAACGCTAATCACTTTTCTTCTCATTAAGGTGTAATTTCAATTAATTAATCACTACTTTTGGCTCGACACACTAACTATGTTAGTGTGCACTTAACTTACACCATTAACAAACGTTCACAAAATTGTCCACGAAGGTCAAAATAGAGGGATCGTACCAAGAAACACTTTGGAGTCTTTACATGGTCGTTGACCTGCTATAAATAGCAGTCAAATCTTCCAAATATCGCATATAGTAGTCTTAAAAAATAATGATATGCTGGATAATGTAGTGCTGGATATGCGATATCTGAACAAAAGACAGAATGGTCATCTTTGAACATAGGTTTCTGGACCATAATTGAACTGTAATGTTACAGGGGCGTAAATTAGCTGGCACCAATTGTCAAGCGATGCTTGGGGACAAACACAGGCACAAAGACACACACACACATAGCTATATGATTTGTTCGACGAAAAAACCCTTCAAGGAAGTGTCCCAGCATGGCCGCAGTCAGATGACCAAAACAAGGGAAAAATAAAAGACAATATGCATACATACATACATACATATATGGATATACATGTATTATGTATGTACATATGTATGTTTGTATATATATATATTTATATATATATGTATATATGCATACATATATATATGTATATATATTTATATATATATATATATATATATACTCACATATATATATATATATATATATATATATATATACACACATATATATACATACATATATATTTATATATATATGTATATAAACATATATATAAATGTATATATATATATTTATAAATCTATATACGTGTGTGTGTATCTGTGTCTGTATGTGTATATATGTATATAACATTCGCACATACACACACACACACATATGTGTGTCTCAGTTTTTCTCCCATAATCCTCTTCTAACCTATTTTTCCTATTATAACGTCGGATGCACTTTTTTTTTTCCAATAACTTATCGAACTGTTTGTATGTTAAGTTTTTCTCCATTGTTCTACATCTGAATCGTTCGAGCGCCTCGCTACACATAAGTTGATAGACATAAAAAAGAAAACAACGTTTTTATGTGTATTTTAACAGTACCAGGATATAATTTCTGCCTGATGTATTATTTATATTCATTTGTTATCACACACACAAACATATACTTATTAAATGTTGTATATGATATAATATAATTACTGCATTGACCAGACTATCGGATATTGTTATACACCGCTGGTCACAATGCGCTTCCTTGCATTGTTGCAGCTTCCAAATGATGCCCCCTCTCCAGCATAATATAATTCGTCCTTAGTCGAAAGATACCTGTTGTTATGTCCTGTTATTTGTATTTCTGTAACCTTCTCCGTTTTTTTTCCCGTCCTTGTTTTCATATACATTCGCTGCTTTCTTCCAAGGAATCTAATGCTCTTAGCTTAGTTTTTCCTTGGAGCGGACCAGATTGGAGCAATCTCCAGTATAACCAGCCGAAATTGCAAAGATATTTTGGAACTCGACTGAGGAAAGAAAACTCCGAATGACCCGTCCTTGTTTTCT
>NC_069001.1:6587577-6595077 GCF_001194135.2 Octopus bimaculoides | reverse complement strand
ACCTTAAGCACTAAACCACGTGCCTTCACTGTGAAATGATAAAGAACAGAGAAAACGATTGCTCGTTCAGCTGACAGTCCATCAGTCCCCGTTCAGACATTTACAATAGTACTTCTAAAACTTTCGATAATATTATGAATCTATTTAGTATAACCATCACAAGTGTACCATTAATTACAACCAGTTTTACGCATCTTCAGTGTCTTATAATTGACGTTTATGATGGCTGGTTAACTCACTTCGATATCAGTTTGTCTATATTACTGTTGTTTAACACAGCATAATGTTTGTTATGTTTAGGTTTTATGGGTGTTTTATTGGCTGTATATATTCCTTTCTTCCCGGTTCTGTTTTATGTCTTATTCTAAATTATTCTTCTAGAAGAATTATTTCCTGGATTCGTTCAACATTTTTAACACGAGTTTTCTTTCCTTAAAAGCTTTCATATAACGTTGGCTTTCCGAAGTATTTTGTAACAACTTCTGAAAGACTAGTTACATAACTTGCGTCACAGGTCTTAGGTTTGTTATATTTTGCAGACGTCTACGCGCTGCGTACAGTACGGTATGGTACTCACATCAGTGGCAGACCGTAAAACGGAGAGTAAGTCACCCCTTCCGTCCGAGGACTGGGGTGGTACTTTGAGCAAGTGCTAACAGTCCCTTTGCTTCCCGTGCCAGGGATACGGGGAAGGCGACAGAAGCAGGACATTGGATAACCGATAAGGCGAAGGAGTCCTAGATCAACGGCTTGAAAGTTATTGCGGCCAAACGGAAGATCTGTACCATGAGACAACAGTTGGGCGTCAACTAGCAAGTGCGCTGCTACGCGGGGCAGCCAATGATCGACCTTGATCATTGTACTCTTGTAGAGGCTCAGAAAGGTAATTTGTTGGGAGGACAACGCCAACTGCTTTACTCACAGTGTTTTGTTCAGAGAAGTTAATGTAACGGTAAGAGGTGGAAATAAGTGGAAGCTGATAGCAAGAACCCTGCATACAGACGACTCACTTCCGATGGTCGCAGTGAATGCACATGCATGAAGTATCATTTATCTTGTTTTGGTTTACAATTGCATATGTTTTCCGGCGGAATTCTGCTTTAAGCTCCCCGTATAACTCCTCATAACTTTTTTATATTTTGGAATTTTCAGAAAATTTTGCGAATTTGTATTCTAGACACAGGAAATCATACGACTATAAAATTTGTTTAAAGTCCTTTAATTCTTGAAGTACTTTAAAAAAAAAAAATATTTGTTCAGTTTTTCGAATTTTTAAAAAATCACAGTTCAAAATATGAACAGTGCAAATTTTTGGCTTAAATTCCAGCAATAGACCCTTAATTGTGTTTATAGTGAGAAAGATATTCTTTTCTACTCTAGGCACAAAAGTTTTGGGGAGGGGGCCAGTCGATTAGATCGACCCCAGTATGCAATTGGTATTTAATTTATCGACTCCGAAAGGATGAAAGGCAAAATCGATCTCGGCGGAATTCGAACTCAGGACGTAGCGGCAAACGAAGTACCGCGAAGCATTTCGCCCGCTGTGCTAACGGTTCTGCCAGCTGGCCTCCTTGTAGCGAGAAAGATCTTGAAGAACATCAATACGTCAGAGTGACAAACAAACGAGGGCAGTATGAGGTGGTCGTGACAGGTGCTAAAAATAACAGCTAAATAGGCTTTATATTACGTACCCCACAAATTTTTTTGTTGGTTTTTGCATAATCGTATGAATTACCGTGTGTAGAACACAAATTTGTAAAATTTTTCTGAAAATTCCAAAAAATATAAAAATTATGAGGGGCTGTATGAGATGCATAAAGCAGAATTCCGCCCGTTTTTCATTGAACACCAATGTAATATTGAACTCCCACCTTATGTCCAATTTGACTCCATTTTCAACCTTATACGATAAATGGCGTTTCATAACATTATACAGTAATCCCTCGCCACATCGCGGTTCACCTATCGCGGTTTATTATTTGAACTTTCGTCGATTCCTCCGTGATGCTGTTTTGCATTTATGATAAAGTAAATATATACAAATTCTAAAAATAATTAAAATATATATATACAGTACAGTACTGTTTCTACTTCGCGAATTTTCACCTATCGCGGTGGGGTTTTGGAACGTAACACACGTGATAGTCGAAGGATTACCTGTATTACTGTTTCGAGGAAGGGACATAATAAATCTCGTGACCCAGGTCAACCCTGGGTCTGAATAATCCTATTGTAAAATATCATACATTCTGTGCATCATACGCTTTGCAGATTGATATGTATGGAACTTTTCGTCTCTATGTATGGTATCGAATTCTGCGTTTGATGATATGACATCATGTTGAGTTAAGAAGCATTATCTTGCAGACATATTTAGGATGTATGATGAAACCGTGTGCTATAACGTCTGTCTGCAGTCTTTTGATATAACCGACTCTTTCTATCCGACTGTTCTGGCTTACAGGCGTCTTTTGCGTCTGATATTCTTCCGATAATTGTAATTGGAATGATAAAGACAAAATCCTTTTAAGTAACTGATCAAGTATAAGACACTTTTCTCTTCCATTCTTGCGTCATTTCTCAACCTGCACAAGATATCGAAGAGAAGTTTTTCTTTTTTTTCTTTCTTTCCAAGAGTCTTCTAAAGTGTATAATACAATAATACAATTCTATAGTGTTTCTGGTCTTACGTTCACCAGTCTATGAGTAGTTAGTTTATAAGCAATCCGTCACCTACTCATTCGATATATATTACCTAGCTGTCTATAAATATTTATTTCTTGAATCTATTCCGGAACATACGCTTTTGAATATGTAGGTGTTTGTCCACCGACCATATTCTGACACTCAAGCTGATGTGTAATGAAATAAATGAGAGAAATTGGTCGATGTCGTTGCTGACGTGAAAAATATATGTCAATGGCACTTCACTTATATTCTTGTTTCTAACGTCGATGTTTACGAGTTTGTTTTTCAAGTGTTCACTCGAACATCTCATATTGCCAGCTAATAATGACACAGCATATAATATATATATATATATATATATATATATATATGTATGTATGTATGTATGTATGTATATATATATGTGTGTGTGTGTGTATATGTATATGTGTATATATAAGGAAGAATTACTTTACTCTTCTTTATGCCAGACATTCTGTTGCTTTTATGTTCCTCGCTATTTTCCTACTATTATCCTTCAATGAAGAATTCCTTTGTCAGTTTTTCTCATTGGTTCAGTCATTTATCGTTTTTAGGTAGGTAATTCGTTATTACCAAACTGGTTTGCTGTAATCGAGAATATTTCCAGAATAGAATTGATCACTTGGAAAACAAAAGTAGAAAGAACAATCCAAGGTATACTTAACCATTTGTAAAGGAGCTTATCTTCGTTTCTATTTTTCCGCGGTCTTTCAATCTGCTATGGTAATAGAACTCGGCAGAATTCTATTTCTACCTTTCAGTAAGAAAGACAGACAACAATCGTGTCAGACTGATTCTTCACCATACAGATGTTACACATATCTAGAGTTTTAGGTCAAATACAAACAAAGGAACTCTACACGAAAGTATGTTTCGGTAAATATTTGTATTTGTGTTCTATACACGTATAAATGTGCGTATATATGTATCTACGCACGCACATACATATATATATACGTATGTATATATATATGTGTGTGTGTGTGTTTGCGTGTGTGTATGTGTCTATGTGAACTAGATACCATGTTTACTGGAACATACCACTAACCATCTGGCCAGCATAAACAAGCAATTAAAAAGAAGACTGACAGATTTAGGTCATCCAGCTGTGGTGCTGGAGTCCTCAGAATAATTAACATATTATTTGAACTCACAACATGACACAGCATGATTTGGACAATAAAGATAAGAATCTTGTCGAAAACTCTTTCTCTATTGCATGTCTATATTCTATATAGTACATTGTTTCATTCATATGTCTGTCTGTTTTTCTGTTTCTTATTTCTTTATTGCCCACAAGGAACTAAACATAGAGGGGACAAACAAGGAGATGAAGTCGATTATATCGACCCCAGTGCGTAACTGGTACTTAATTTATCGACTCCGAAAGGATAAAAGGCAAAGTCGACTTCGGCGGAATTTGAACTCAGAACGTAGCGGCGGGTGAAATACTGCTAAGCATTTCGCCCGGCGTGCTAACGGTTCTGCCAGCTCGCCGCCTTTGTCTGTGTTTCTGTCTGTCTGACTGTCTCTGTCTGTTTGTCTGCCTGCCTGCCTCAAACGCTTCAAAACGTCGGAGTGGAACTCTCGATTGGCGGGCTGGCCCTGGGCATCGGATTCTCGATGCATAATGCCACATTTCCGAGGGGGATCCTCGTGGCAGGTCTTCCAAATCGCTTATCATCTTCCAGGGATGTCCTTCCGCTTTTGAACCGCCTGTGCCACTCAAAGTTGGAGCGCCTGTGTCACTCATCTGTTGGCGCGCTATAGAACTAGTCCGGGAACTTTTTGATACGATCTCGTATTTCCCCAAAACATTAAAAAAGTTTCTTTTTGAATTTACATAGACCATTGAATAGAATTGTAAAGAAAGTTGAGGCTGAGTATTAATAGAAAACCCAATGTTTTAACGTTTTAACATCACTGTCTAATGTAGCTTCGGCAGTTAAATTACAGGTTTTTTTTCTCCTTGTTGCATTAACAAAAGAGATCGATCTGACTAGTTTCAGCATTTATTACAGCTTCATCAGAAATCAGTTAATCATTTTCCTGATCAAGAGAGAATTGTAAGCTATAGCTATTTATATTATAAACAAATATGGATGAAGATAGAACTAAACTGGCTTGTCTAGTCATATCGATCTAATCTTTTCGACCACGGAGGAGAACGATAACGTGGTTTAACCTCAGTATTTGCATCTCTGAGAGAGACTAAAAATGTGTTTACTATTGTGCTTCTATTAATACATAGTTTCTTTTCTCTAGTATATATATATATAATAAGACAAAAACGGGAATGTATAGTGCTATTTTGATTTCTATTGTTACAATTCTTCGTTTACATAACTAAAACATCTATATACATACAATTCATAGCTGGATTACGCAAATATCCTTTATGAAGCTTGGATTATAATCTCATCAATACTTACTATATCATGTGTGTGTATGTATGTATGTATGTATGTAGTTGAAATTTACAGAAGAACAAAAGACGAAGACAGGTGTATAAACAACAAGCAGGTGTATTAGTTTGACGCTCGGGGAGGTGAGAAAGTCCTTTTACGTTTCGAGCCTACGCTCTTCAACAGGAAAGGAATAAGAGAAAATAAACAGAGATAGAGAAAAATATAACTGTACAGTTTGGGTTCGTAGATCTAGTACGTTCTTTGTTAACTTCGGTGGGGAGATTTTTTAAAGATTCCGTGTTAACCTTTCTGGAGAACTTTCTAGCATTTGGCGGTGGCGATTGTCATACTGATCTTAGGTTCTGATGTGCTGTGTGACCGTATATGTGAGATTTGAGTGTATCTGGGGTGGGGTTGGGGTTTGTTAATAAGTGTGGGATTGAAGGAGTGTGGATGAAGAAGAGCTGAAAGAAAATAGTGAATGGTATAAACAAGATAATTGATTGAGGGTGGAGTTGGGAGGTGGTGGGATCGGCACTTTAGTGACGCCTATAAAATTTGCCTTAGGTTGTTAAATTGCTAATAAGCCACCCGTATTATTTATGCACACACACAAACACACACATACATGTGTATATTTAGACTATGTAGAATATAAACATACAATAAAGTGGATATCATCCTATCCCTCCTCCTCCTTCTCCTCCTCCTCCTCATCATCATCTTTTACATCTGCTTTCCATGTTTGCATGAGTTGGACGGGTCTTCATCATCGGAAACAGCTCACGTTTAGTGGGTTGGGAGACCTCCTCTTACTTGCGTATAAGTCTGTCTCTCTCCCTCACTCTCTCTCTCTCTCCCTCACTCTCTCCCTCTCTCACTGTATGTGTATGTGTGTGTACCTATCTACCTATATGTATAATAATAATAATAATAATAATATAATATACCATACACATACACATTACTGTAACTCAAAAGTTACAATCTAATTTACTAGTTAATTAACACAGCTCAAGATTAATAAAGTCATTAATTGAATAATTTACTTGGAAGCAGAATAGTAAACGGGGTCGGGGAGAACATCCTTCATACCATTCGATATTGTTTACTTTTAAAATAAACAATATTCGGTCTTCGCGGTATTTCCTTTCTTCCTCTGGCTCTGGTTACCGACATTTTCTAATATATGGTATTATGTTAAGCTTTTTCCGTGCCCCTGGTTTGTAATAGCAATCACTTGGAGCAGAAAGGAAAGACACAAACAAATAGACAACAATGCTTCTAGGTGAAATGCCGGATTTATAATTAAGAGGAAAACAAAAGTAAAAAAGAAACATCAGCAGCACAGTAGCAATGACGTTTCGGTAGACCACACTTCACTATATCTCAACACACAATGCCATTTGCCATACAGACCGCACCGCACCACACAACGAGAAAACAACCAAACAACATCAACAACAACTACAAAAACAAGTAATAAAAGTAACAATTACACTAACACCAGCGCCAGTAACAGCAATAACAATAATAGCAACAATACTGAAAATTATAGCAACTGCAACAGCTACGGCAACTAGAACAAGAACGATAATAAAAACAACAGAAGATAACGTTTTTTTTTTATTTTGGTGGTGGTGGTGGTGAGGGGATATCTATTTTTCTTAAATTTCTTTCCAAGATTCCTGTGATCGAAACACGATTAATCTTGACTATATTTGGAATAAATAAATAAATAAATAAATAAATAAGTAGAAGGAGAAAAACTACAAAAACAGACTGAAAAATCTTTTGTGTAATTCGATCTCAGATGAAAAAAGATACTTACCAAAGAACAACACTGTTGCTCGGGAGACGATATGTGTGTGTGTGTGTGTGTGTGTGTGTGTGTGTGTGTGTATGTGTGTGTGTGTATGTGTGTGTGTATGTGTGTGTGTGTATATGTGTGTGTGCGTGTATGTATACATATACAGTCATTACACGTGATTTGCCTCTGGTTGTGAATTTGCAATTAAAGAGGGGAGAATCGTATCTATCTATCTGTCTATCTATCTATCTATCTATCTATCTATCTATCTATCTATCTATCTATCTATCTATCTATCTATCTGTCTGTTTGTCTGTCTATCTGTTGATCTATCAGTTTGTCTGTCTGTTTGTCTGTCTGTCTGTCTGACTATCTATCCATCTGTCGATCGAGCTATCTCTTTGCTTGTCTGCCTGTCTGTCTGTCCATCTCTACATGCACACACATTCGTACATATGCATACATTCGTACATATATATAAACATATATGGATACATACACGTATACATACATACATATATGCATACATATATATAAATATATGTATATACACACACACACACACATATATAT
>NC_069001.1:6586783-6587332 GCF_001194135.2 Octopus bimaculoides | reverse complement strand
TATATATATATATATATATATATATATGTTGCTCGAAGAGTACTTTAGAACAGAACTTCATGTCACTCGAAGAGTACTTTAAAACGGAACTCCATGTCACTCGGAGAGTACTTTAAAATAAAACTCAAAGTCACTCGGAGAGTACTTTACAACAATACCCAATGTCACTCGACGAGTACTTTCAAACGGAACTCTATACGACACAGACGTACTTTAACATGAAAGCGTATCACTGAGACAGTGCTGTAACATTACATCAGGTCACTGTGACAGTACTTTTAAGTTACATCAGGTCACCTTGACAGTATCTTAACAGAACCCCATGTCACTTAGTACGTTAACCCAACATCATATCACATTATATATAAAAAAGAGAAGATAAAACCTACGTTGTACAAACATAATCACACACTCAGACAAAATTACCAAAAGATAAAGACTTTATCATTTGCCAAGATCACAACAGCATTAGACCAAAATCACGGCGTCATTCGCAGATTTTACAGATCGGGAATTTCTGCTGTGTGCATGTGTGTGTGTGTGTGTGTG
>NC_069001.1:6585338-6586240 GCF_001194135.2 Octopus bimaculoides | reverse complement strand
ATGATTGAAACGAGTAGAAGATAAAAGATTAAAGATTGTGGAAGCATATCCAATTTATTGCACATGAATTTTAACGACAAACCATATAAGGACCCCCAAGGGTCGTATGAGGCCCTGTTGGAAACCAATGCTTTGTATGGTGGAGATATTTGAAACTACGCAAAATGGAACTGAGTGTTATAAAATATTGGCTTGAAATTTTGGCACAAGGCCAGCAAATTCGAGGGTGGAGATAAGTCGATTACATCGACCCAGTACTCAACTGGTACTTGTTTTATGAACATCGCAAGGATAAAATGCAAAGTTGACCCCGGCTGCACTTGAACTCAGAACGTAAAATACGGACGAAATGCTGCCAAGTATTTCGAATGCTCTAAAATAGACCAATAATAAACGATGAGGTGGAGGTGAAAATGAGAAGAGGACAACTCATAAAAGGTGTGAATTACTCTTAAATGGAGCGAGAACGTTGGAATGGCTGGAAACGAAAGAGAGACGCAAGACACAGGAGAAGGAAGACGAGGAGAAAAAGAAGCAGGAAAAAAATTATGCGGGGTGGGGGGGGGGGGGGAGAATGGATGTGGAACTTTGGTCATGTCGAAGTCAGGGTTCTATAGATATAGTTTTGAAATGATGAATCAAGTGGCATTGGTTTTTAAATGGGTTTCAGATGACGAAATCGGTCATGCGTGGAGCGAAACAAAGGCTTTATAGGAATTAAAGAAATGTACTTGATAGTCAAGGTTGAATGAATATATACCAATATGGTTATATATACATACATGTACATACATACACACACTCACACACACATATATGTATGTGTGTGTGTGTGTGTGTGTGTGTGTGTGTGTGTATAGTGTGCTAATTTAAGACTTGAATGTATTTGTAGTTGAGAAGAT
>NC_069001.1:6585212-6585328 GCF_001194135.2 Octopus bimaculoides | reverse complement strand
ACACACACACACACACACACACACACACACACACACACACACACACACACAGGTATGCATTCACAAGCATATACGTATATATGTGTTAATATGTGTATGTATATATATATATATAT
>NC_069001.1:6584712-6585202 GCF_001194135.2 Octopus bimaculoides | reverse complement strand
GTGTGTGTGTGTGTGTGTATTTGGATGTGTGCAGATATATATATATATATGTTCAGTCACAAACACATACAGAAATGCATATTCATACATATGCTGACACATGGATAGACCTACATGTTTATATATATACGCACGTGTTTGTGTTTATGTATATATGAATGTATGAATGTATGCTTGCATGTATGTATGTATGTATGTACGTATGTATGCATGTATGTATGTATGTATGGATGGATGTACGTATGGATGTGTGTGTGTATACATAAATGTATGTATGTGTGCATAAGTGTTTCATCTAATTACTTATTCATCTATGTATACCTCTATGTCTCTCACTAAATATGAATGTCTATCTATCTATCTATCTATCTATCTATCTATCTATCTAATGTCTGTCTGTCTATCCATCTTTCTCTACATACACACATACAAACATAAGCATACATCGTATATATATATATATATATATATATATATATATATATATATA
>NC_069001.1:6577929-6578469 GCF_001194135.2 Octopus bimaculoides | reverse complement strand
CACCACCACCACCACCACCACCACCACCACAACCACCACCACCACTACGATTATAACATAATTATCGTACTAAAGATTACTAGTATCACCATGACCAACAACGCATACTGTCTTAGAAAGACTTGAATGTTTTAGGTCATAGCTCTACTGGATTAAGACCTTACTTGACACTAAACAACCACAAGCACCACAAAGCAGATTCTATCATGCTGTTTTTGTTTTTCATTTATTTTTTATTGACAGTTTCTGGTGAATATCAAAATAACAAAACTTCGATAGACCACGGTAATGGCGATACAATTCGTATACTGGTAAAGTATTACAGAAATAATATTATGCAATTAGTTGCGTACCATAAACATAAATGTACATTTGTTTTCACTGCGCGTTCTGCATATATGTATAAGTACAAACACATACAGATATATATTCAAACACACACACACACACACACACAACGCACTCACATACATACATACATACAAACACACACACACACACACACACACACACACATATATATATATATATATATATATA
>NC_069001.1:6570891-6573612 GCF_001194135.2 Octopus bimaculoides | reverse complement strand
TACTATAGCCTCGGGCCAACCAAAGCCTTGTCAGTGGATTTGGTAGACGGAAACTGTGTGTGTATATGTTTGTGTGTCTGCGTTTGTCCCCCCAGCATCGCTTAGCAAACGATGTCACTGTGTTTATGTCCTGGCTGTGTTTATGTAAATTAGCGGTTCGGCAAAAGACACCGCTAGAATAAGTACTAGAATAAATCCTGGGGTCAATTTGTTCGACTATATATATATATATATATATATATATATTATTTAGTTTAAAAGAGTTATGTATGTATGTATATATACACAACATTCACACACACACTCTCTCACTCCCTCTCTCTCTCACTCACACACACACACGTATAGGTATGTTGATAAATTCCCCTTGTTATTTAAAACATTTTTGGGGAGCCAATTACAAAGCCTGAGATTTTGGGGGAGGCAATCACAATTTTTATAGGCAAATTCCATCGACCCCGATACTCAGCTGGTACTTATTTCATCGACTCCGAAATAAAACGAAAGGCAAAGTCGACCTCAACGGAATTTGAACTCAGAACGTAAAGACGGATGAAATGTCGCTCAGCATTTTCTCCGGCGTGCTAACGATCCTTCCAACCCACCGCCTTACAGTGTGGAGAAACATCAGCAACGATTACAGAAATGAATTTTATAAACTATCAGCAAAGAAACGAACCCATATTGCAACTGCCAGCCGTATCCCCTGATAGAAATAGGAACTGTTATTCTTGCACAGCCGGGGCTCCTTAGCGACTAATTTTAAACCATTTGCTGTTAATGTTATCTCGTAAATTTTTGTCCCCAGCTGATACCAACAGTTCACAGCTTTCCTATGCGTGAGAACTGGACTGCCACCTGATTGCCAACAACGGAACTAATTTCGAGTCCTTCGCTGACAACGCTTTTCCATAAACTTTAAAACAGAAACTGGAGTGAATGCAGTTATTTATGACAATGCCGAGTCTTACAAGTTACCTTCTTCGACGGATTCTAAAGTGAAGGAAAGACGAGTCTTATGAGAGCAATTGTTTTCCGTTCTGCTTTATGGGTTGGATAATTCACCTTTAATAGAGGTGCTCAGCCTACTTTAAACGGAAAAGCGAAAATAATGCGTGAGTAAGGATCTTTGGTATTATGCAGTGCTGTCCAGTTCGATGACTGGTATAGCTTATAGTTCCATTGTGCCTTTAATCAAAACGGTAAGATGAGAACAGAGGGGAAACTGGTTGCTATTTCTAGCAGATCGAGTGACCGTGTAGAGACTCCATCGTTGGCCGTTGTAATTATTGTTGCATTGCCCATGTCAGTCTCCACTCACAAGACTTTGGTTGATCCGAGGCCACAGTAGAAGATATTTGTCCAAGGTGCCACGCAGTGGAACTGAACCCGGAACCCTTGTGGTTGGGAAGCAAGTTTCTTACCACACACCCACGCCTAAAGTAAATAAATCATTTCGTATGTAAACGGGAATGGAACTCGGCTCGGTGACAAGATCGCTGGAGAAGCCTTAATCTAATTTCCCACTGCTCCACACAGCTCTTTAAAATTCCTCTTTGTCCTCATTCCAAAACTCTTTCATGTTTATTTATTAAAAAGCTGGTTCGATCCTTTCTTTGAATTATCACTTATCACTTGTTACACCCACTCATAGATCGATCCCGGCACCTCTGTTTACATTTTTGCCAGTGTTGCAGTTTAGAGAAAATTTTTTTGGATTTTGTTACTTTTTATATTTATATACTTTTTTAAAGAACATTTTTATGTATATTTTATATATTTATGTATATTTTTTTTTAATCATCAATTCTGCTTTCATTTTCGTATTCTCCTTAACACACTTTTTCGATTTCACCTCTTCCAACCTGCTAACCCCTTTGTCAACACCCCCTTCCTTTTCCTTCTACCACCACCAACACCACCACGATCATCATCATCATCATCATTATCATCATCATGAACTCACTGCTACTAAACACCGCCACCACTTCCACCATCATAACTGTCCCCGCCGTTATCACCGCCGCCGCCTTCACTAGCACCGCCACCCGCCACTACTGCCACCCCGAACTTCAAAACCTCTACCTCCTCCACCAATACCACCACAACCACCACCTTCACTCCCGCTAATACTCCCACCACAACAACAAGAAACACCACCACCACCACCTCCACCACCACCACCACCTCAACCATTACTCCTCTTACTATCACCACTATCGCTGCAACACTATTAAATGTCACCACCACCACCACCACCATCTCCACATCGTCATTCGCCCTTTCTACTACTACTACTACTGCTGCTGCTGCTACTACTACTACTACTACTACTACTACTACTACTACCAACTCAACCAGCATCACCTCTACCACCACCACTACCACCAAAACAGCAATTACTACTACCACTACTACTACCAGCACTACAACCACCATCACCACTATCACAACAGTAGCAACAACAACTACTACTACCACCACTAACTACTACTACTACTACTACTACTACTACTACCGTTACGATTATCACAACCACCACCACCTCCGCCATCACCGCTCCCACTACTTGCACCGAGATACCCCTCCTCCCCACAACTGCAACAAATTAATATCTTCCACCTTACACTTCTCCCCCGCCAGCACCCCCACCATCACCACCACCACCACCACCACCACCACCACTACTCTTGTAAACCATTCTCTCTCACACTCCTACAC
>NC_069001.1:6567476-6570501 GCF_001194135.2 Octopus bimaculoides | reverse complement strand
CTTCAAGATCTCCACCTCATGTCATTTCGCCACAGACATGCTTCTACATACACTCAAAGACACACACACACACACACACACAGATACACAAACATGCACACACACGAACGTACACACGTGCGCGCGTGCACACACACACACACACATACACACAAGCACTCATACAAGCACACATACACAAGCACACACATACATACACACACACAAACACTCAGACACACGCCTATACAGATATCTACACAGACACATGTATATACACTCATGAACGTACGCACACACCAATACACACATCAATACGCACACACACACGGACACACACACATATAGATATACGCTCATACACACGTCTACATATACGTACATACACACCAACAAATTTACACACATTGACACATATGCATATAGACACACACAGCTATGTAGACACATGCACACACACCAACAAACATATCTAAACATACATAGATCCCCACACATATTTAAGCATATACATACATACACATCGAAGCACACACGCATACACACGTATCTATATACATATCTTTATATCTACATACATTCCTACCATAATTCGGACATACTTTCTCTGGAATTCTCATTAAAATCTCTCCCCTTATTTCTCCCTGTTTCCCCGTTCTCTCTGATCCTACTCTTCCCATCATTCCCCGGTCCTCCCTTTACTTCCTCTCCTTTTCCCTTCCTCCTTTTTCACTTTTACCGATTCTCGATTTCGCTCTTTTCCCAACAACTCAGCGAACCCAGACAACTTGCCCCCTCCCAACCCTCGCCACGACCTGAAACACGCAATGACAGAATACAGCCAATGTGAGTGTTACGTAAGAGCAGTCGAGTCACAGAACAAAACATGACACGCGTAACTCGTATCAAAGACAAACCCACCACACAAAACATCATTTAACGATCAACAAGACTCACAACGCATGATACTTCATAAACTGTATCTGAAAACACACAACACGCAACACACAACACGCAACATACATTACAATATGCAGCTAGTAACATCACAACGCTTATTGCGTTATGTAACAAGACACTCAATGAATGTGATATTATATAACGTCTATTTAAAGCAGCAGTTTTCAACCGCGGCGAACAGGGCTTCATGCATCCTCCAAGCGGCCCTGGGCGGCCTTCTCTTTATAGATATATAATAAATTTTACTTTTATTGACTTGTGTTTTACTTGTTTTTGGTGCGGCCCCTAAAAAAAATCCAGGTTTTGTATCTAGTCCAGATATTAAAATGGTTTGAGAACCAGTAAAGGCGGAGCGAATGACGCATTATGTAACAATTACCACAACAGACATTACACTAGATTGCGTAGCAAATGTCTAAACACAAAGGAGGCTATATTATGTAACAAATATCTAGACACAACGCAAGACACATTATAGTTACATGTATTTAAATATAACACGAACTGGATTGCGCAATAAATATCTTTAGGGGTCGATGAAATAAGAAACAGTTGAGCAGTGATGGTTGATATATTCGACTAAACCCCTCACCCTAAATCGTTGGTTATGTGCCAAAATTAGAAAGGATTATTATGTAAGAAGTATCAAGTCACGCAACATTTGACGAATTTTGTAATGTGTACCGAAGCACACCACATACCACTTAACGTACCAAGTACCTAAAGACAGCAGATACCGTATTATGTAACACTTAGCTAAACAAATGCAACCCATGGCTCGTATAACACGTACCTAAACACATTACATACCAGTTTATGCACCAAGTATACACCATGTCTTAAATTGTGTAACATAGATCTAAACACAACAGATGTCATATTATGTAACAAATAGCGAGACACACAACACACAGCGCATAATGTAACGTGTATTTAGACGGAACACACAGAAGATTACATAATAAATATCTGAACACGGCACATCTCAGATTATGTAACATAGATCTAAAGAGAGCAGATGTTATATCAAGTAACAAATATGAAAATACGACATAACGCATTATGTAACACGTTTCTAAACACCACACATCTGGTTACGTAATAAATATCCAAACACAGCACATCTTAGGTTATGTGGCATAGATCCAAACACGACAGATGCCATATTATGTAACAAATAGTATGATACACGCGACACACCGCGCATTTCGTAACGTGTATCCTAAACCCAACACACACTGTAGATTACGTTATAAATATCAGAACATGGCACATAGATTACGTAACGTGGACGTAAAGACACAAGACATGGCACATTATATAAAGAGTCTCTAGAAATGCGCAACGGCTGCCATATTATGTAACAAATATAAGAATACACACGGCACATAGCGCATTATCTGACGCCTATTTAAACACAACACACAGTGGATTACGTAATAAATATTTAAACCCCAGCCCATCTTAGATTATGTAACATGTATCTAGAGACACAACACATGCCACATTACGTTACGAGTCGCTAGAAGAAAAAAAATCGCACAGCAGCTGCCATGTTATGTAACAATTAGCAAGCAACAGAGAACACGGCATTATGCAACAAGTTTCAAGACATAACAAGCCAAATTACTTTTCTTGTATCAAAGACCTAATTTCCCGTCAATTAAAAGAAAACCATTTCTACGTCCCCAGAATTCCTTATATGCTACACCGATTCAACATCGCCTCTCCTCCCGCTGTTATACAGATTCTTTCCGTCTCTGTTTGTCTATCTCTCTGTCTATCTCTCTGTCTATCTCTCTCTCTCTCACTCTTTCACTTTCACTTTCATTTTCTATTTAACATATCCACTCGATATAGTTATTTCCTTATTTCTTTTCTTCCTTTTGTCTTCATTTCTCCTTTCTTTCTATCTTTCTTCGTTTTTTTTTTCTTCTCCCTTCGTATTGTTACGCTAATGTTTTCTTACGTCTTGTCTCCTTCCTCTGTTTTCTTCTTCTTCTTCTTCTTCTTCTTCTTCTTCTTCTTCTTCTTCTTCTTCTTCTTCTTCTTCTTCTTCTTCTTCTTCTTCTTCTTCTTCTTCTTC
>NC_069001.1:6564096-6566717 GCF_001194135.2 Octopus bimaculoides | reverse complement strand
TATTCTTTTATTCTTTTATTCTTTTATTCTTTTACTTGTTTCAGTCGTTTGACTGTGGCCATGCTGGGGCACCGCCTTAAAGGGTTTTAGTCGAATAAACCGACCCCAGGACTTATTCTTTGTAAGCCTAGTACTTATTCTATCGGTATCTTTTGATTTTGCCGAACCGCTAAGTTGCAGGAACGTAAACTCATCAACATCGGTTGTCAAGCGATGGTGGGGAACAAACACATACACACACACACACACACACACACACACACACACACACACACACACACACACACAAACACAAACACACACGTGTACTCTTTTATTCACTGCTAATCAATATGCTGGATGATTAATGATTTGCTTACTTCTTATGCGGGACATATATTGTATGTTCTGCTACAGTCTGGCAGATTCTGGTAGATTCTGCCAAGCACCAACAGCAATAGCAACAACGACAACAACAACAACAACAACACCACCAACAACGGAGGCAACAATAACAACATCGACAATAAAAGCAGCAATAACAACAACATCAACAATGAAGGCTACAACAACAGCAACAACAGATAGCGACTTTGCCATCTCTACATGGTGCCAAATAGATTTACCCGTCATCTCTCCTACAAAACAAAACGATTCAAGAATCCAGTATAAAGTTATTTAACGATTCCATTTTCATAACATATCTATGGGCTCGGAGCTCGTATAACTGTGTGCTTCAGAAGTTTGCTCTTCGCAACCACGAAGCTCCAGGTCCCGTTTCCACTGTGCGACGCTTTGGGTAAGTATTTTCTATCATAGCCTTGGGTCGGTCAATACCATGCGGATGAAATTTGGTAAGCGGAAACCGTGTTGAATCCCGACACACGCGCACATATATATCGGTGCTGATGACGTTTATAGAAGCAGAAACACATAACTGTCTTCTTGTCTCTAGATAAGCAAATTATCATTTCGTCAGTGGCATGTCAGTGTTAGAGAATATTTTAAAGATTATCTTCCCTTCTTATTTAGAGTCGATCCTAATATATATATATATATATACATGGTAGAGAATTATTAACTTCATACACATTAATTACAAGCATCATAGTCACGGAAGTTCAGTAAACTTCCAGAGTTTGTATTTTTTATCATTACTGATTCGTGTAGTGTTATCTGTAAACCATATCTTTATATATGGGGTGTACAGACAACATTGGACATACGTGAATATGTGTAACGAAGGAACACACGCAAAGGTTTTTGTACAGATCACTACTACGAACAAAGTCCTGAAAAATGAAAGGAATCGTTTCTTTTTTTACCTTTCCAGCTGAACATTTGAAAGAACATGAAAAACAAAAACAGACTCAAAAAATTGTTTTCTTCTTGATTTCCAAGTCCAAATTAACCCCCAAGACATTTTATCGTTACTTGTTATCTTTGATTATTGTTATTCTCTTGGTGTTGTTTGCGAAATGTCATAAAATGTCATTTAAGCTTTAATAACAAAAAAACCTCAGAGAGAAAGAAATTAAATGCATCCTAAAATGATCTTTTTACATTGACACAAAAGTCATAAATGTACAGGAAAAAATATAAAGAGGAATCATAAGGAGGGAATTTGTGAAGAAAGTTCTATCCTTTTGATTGATACTTCTCGATGCTGGATAGGCAGGGAAAAAGACAAGTCGGGCTTGGTACGATTTGAACTCAGAATATGATGAATACGTAGCAAAGTATTTCAGGATATTTCGTCAGATGCCCAACACGCTGTTTCTCCTGTGTCTTTAAAAGAGATGTGCGATTGATTATAATCAACTGTCCGCTAGGGGACGCCACCTCTTTTTAGTTTCTGCATTTAATGTGGTGAAATGGTTGAGTCTTTAGACAACGATAAACAACACACAAGAAGATTTGTCTGACAGTAAACATTTATGTGTGTGCAAACGTGTGCATCCATATGTGTTTATATATATATATATATATATATATATATATATATGTGTGTGTGTGTGTGTGTGTTCACAGACAACGGATGAACCCGTGCAGTTGCTGAGTGGTAGCCAAGAAATCGGAAAAGGCCGCTTGGAAGGCCTCCATGATAATGAGAAGAAGATTTAGTTAAGTACTTTGGGTCAGGATGAAAAAGAATGGCGTATAAAAGACATAATTGGAAGCGCATTGTCACCAGCGGTGTATAACATCTGATACTGTGATATGTATATATGCATATGTAAATAAACACACACACACACACAGACGAATAAAGAGAAATTCTAGATTTATTGAAACTACCTTTGCTTGGAAAAAACGTGGACAAATGGCTAGAAGCAACTGCAACCAATCCTAAATGAGAAGGGGAGATAATCTCCTCAATCAAATATTCTCTGAAATTGCCATGCGTTTAGTAAAACAAAAACAGTGTATTCCATCTGGTGACAAGAGGACAGCTATGGACACGAGTTTCTACTTCAAAAGTTATCATCAGTGTAACAGTTGAGCAAGATCATTAACTCCAGCCAAACAAAACTAAGATGTACAAAAAGAAAGAGTGTAAACATGTATTTCTTTCTCTCTCTCTCTTTCTCTCTCTCTCTCTCTCTCTCTCTCTCTCTCTCTCTCTCTCTCTCTCTCTCTCT
>NC_069001.1:6562769-6563268 GCF_001194135.2 Octopus bimaculoides | reverse complement strand
CTCTCTATGTATATATATATATATATATGCATTAATAATAATAATGATAATATATATATATGTATAAATATATATAATGTATATACATATATATATTTATATTCTATACACACACACACACACATATATTAATAATATATATAACTGTGCATGTTCGCATGTTAAAAATCAATCAACATGCATAGAAGTAGGAGATTGACGCAAGGAGAAGTGAGAGGCTGAGAGAGAATAAAGAGAGAGAAAGAGGGAGATGGGAGAGAAAGAGACGGAGAGAAAGGGAGAGAGAGGGAGAGAGACCTGAGTAAGAGGGCGAGTGGTAAAACAGAAATTGGTGAGAGGAGTAGGTAGAGTAGGTTCCGCTGAGAACGTGCCGAGATATCGGTTGTGTGTGTGTGTGTGTGTGCGCGTGTGTGTGTGTGTGTGTATGTATTTATGTATGTATATAAGTATGTATGTGAGTATATATGCATATGCGTGTCTATATACAATGTGTATATAT
>NC_069001.1:6560879-6561722 GCF_001194135.2 Octopus bimaculoides | reverse complement strand
TGTGTGTATGTGTGCGACTGCAAGCATGCATGTTGGGTGAACGACCGCAGAGAAAGTGTGCCACGGCTGCTTCTATATACTTGTGTGCTTGCGTTTGTTTTTGTATGTGTGTGTGTGTGTATGTGTGTGTGTGTATGTGTGTGTGTGTATGTGTGTGTGTGTATGGCAATGTATGAATGTGTGATATGTATGTGTGAGTGTTAGATGATAGTGTATGTGTGTATGACTGTGTATGTATGTGTAGTGATGCGCGCTTGTATGCACGTGTATAACAATTGTTGTGTGTGTGTGCGTGTGTGAGTGTGTGTATAAATGGTTATATATACGAATGTGTGATTGTGTATGTCTGAGTGTTATATGTTAGTGTGTGTGCGTGTGTATGACACTGTGTGCGTGTGTGTGTGTGTATATAGTGATGTGCGTTTTTGTTCATGTGCATGATAATTGTGTGTGTATGTGTGTGTGTGTTATGGTATTAATGTGTGTGCAGGTGCATGACAGTGTGTGTATGTGTGTGCATGTTCATATATATGTATGTGTGTTTGTAGGTGGTGTACCAGCGCATACCCGCCAGTGTATACCTACGTGTATGCGTGTGTATGAGTGTGCGGCAACGTTTTTGTCGCATGCTCTCGCGAGCGTTTGTAATGTACATGAACGCGCGAATGATGTGTGTGTGTGTGTGTGTGTGTGTGTGTGTGTGTGTGTGTGTGTGTGTATCTGTGCATGTTTCTAAGTATGTGTATTCACATGCCTTTATTTTATAGGGTGTGTGCATGCTGTGAGTATGTATACGCGTGTACGTTTGCGCGGCAACATTTTGGCGCATGCTAACGTAACGCG
>NC_069001.1:6557029-6560014 GCF_001194135.2 Octopus bimaculoides | reverse complement strand
CACACACACACACACACACACACACACACACACACACACACACACACATAATCACATATATATATATATGTATATATGTGATCCTACCGCAGCAGGTTATCAGAAGAAAAGCTGCAAAATATGGTGAATATCTCGATATCCAGAAGCCTTTGAAAGGACAGCAACACTGATGACTCAACTAATATAACTTGGACTAAAAACAGTGACATTAGCTCTTGCTTTGAACGATATACATTTGCAATACAGCAGCAGGAAATAGCCCCAAAATACCAAATGCACAAAATGCCACAGATCAAAGTTTTTCAACCATATTTTAAAATTTGCCTATGGACCCCTTTGATTTTTAGTTTGTTCAACTGGACCCCTGTAAGCATTCGGTGTTTAAAAGAAATCCTATTGTATTTTTATAATTAAATGTTATTAGAATTTGTATAAGAAAATTAAAATATTTTATGTATTGTAGAATTTGTTTTGGTTCTAGGGAGGGTCATTCTCTTTTTGTGCTTTAATATTTAACACACTCACCGGTTCGATTTCTACTCATTTATTTATTTATTTTTACTAAAATTTTCGTTACATCTGGCAACTTTTTCAATAGTCGTTGATCCTGTCCGTTATCGAAATTGCGTTCCTTGTTTTTCTTTTTTTCTTTTTAACGGACAGAGTCAACGACTATTGAAAAGGTTGCAAGTTGCAAGGAAAATTTTAGTAAAAATAAATAAACAAATGAGTGGAAATCGGTGTGTGAGTGTTAAATTAATAAGGCACTAAAAGAGAATGACTCTCCCCAGACACAATAAAATATGCTCCAACACACGTATTCACATAAAGAATCTTGCAAACCAAATACAAAAAGGAAATATAAGCAAATTATTGTACATAAACTTTAACAAAAAAAATCTTATATGGACCCCCAAAGGTCATGTGGACCCGGTTGAAAACCACTGATTTTAGATGTAACGACCGAAGCAGATTCTGTGGAATTATCTTGGGAGATGTCAGCCACATCAGTAGTAGTGGTAGTAGTAGTAGTAGTAGTAGTAGTAGTAGTAGTAGTAGTAGTAGTAGTAGTAGTAGTAGTAGTAGTAGTTAGAAAATATCATCACTGATGTTATCTGCCTTTGAAACGTGTGATAACGTGGCAAGAACGATATTCGTGCAAACAAATCCGCGAAAGGGGATAACCATGTGGAGGCAATTATAAGAATCGACAGTGATGTAGAGGGTGTAATCATTCATAATGCGATAGAATAGTGATGGAATGCTCCTGTGAAGACTTCAATAAAATGCAAGCGAAGGAATCAGACATAGTGATATAGCACAGAGAAAAGAAGCTATGCATCGTAGCTGAAATCACTTGCTCAGCAGATGTTGACATAATCTTAAAGAATAGCGACAAAGAAAACATCTACAACTGATGATAAAGCTGCAGTTACTCCCTTTGGACTATAGCTTTAGGCTTCTATCTATAATTATTAGAGACCTTCAATGCATGACTAATTACCTCAGCAGCTACACTGAGAGGCTGGGTTCCATAAAACCAGAAAGAACGCGCTTAATTAGAATAATTAAAAGATTAAACTACAAGACATAGAAAGTACTGTCAAAATATGTAAAACATTTACGAAATTTAGCATGGTATCTTTTATCTTTTATTTCTTTCAGTCATTAGACTGCGGCCATGCTGGGGCACCGCCTTGAATAATATTTAGTTGAACGAATCGACTCTAGCAGTTTATTTTCTAAACCTGGTACTTATTCTATCGGTCTCTTTTTTTGAACACAACACACAGCCCGGTTCAGGAATCGAACTCGCTACCTCATGATTGTGAGCCCGATGTTCTAACCACTGAGCCATGCATTAATGAATAATTTTGTTTTAATTTGAGCAAGGCTCTAAACATGGATTCGACATAAACACCTCCGAATTCCGTTCACTTTCTTTTATGTTTACGATATTCTAACACAGTGTTCTGACACAGATGAGCTTCTGACCTCAGTAAAAGCAGCAATAATATATATATTTTAGATGAGGTCAGCACATCTTTGATTTTTCACGAATCGCCAACAAAAGAAATTACAGGCCAATAGATCTGGTCTAGCTGCAGATCAACAACTCGTCCGACTTCCTGGCAACTTTCCATTCAGCCAATTGCAAACTGCGACTGTTTAGTTGGCAGTGCACCATCTTGTATGAAGATCAATTCTCTTATCCAAGACCAGGCTGTTCAGCATTCGGTCAAAACTGCTCTTTCAGCATGTCATGGTATCACTGTGAAATGAGAGTTTGGTCAAAGAATTGCATTCTCCATCCAAGCAAACGAAGTGCGATCAATGCATATAGGCGTGACTGAGTGGTAAGAAGCTTGCTTGACAACCACATGTTCCGGGTTCAGTCCCACTACGAGGCACTTTGGGCAAGTGTCTTCTACTCTAGCCTCGAGCCGGCCAAAGCCTTGTGAGTGGAAAGAATGACTATGGGATTACATCTAGAAGGTTCCTCTCCGAGGCACAAGTCCGGGCACGGTTGCTTATGGAAGACCAGCAATCACCCATGCATGCCAATCTCCCCTCTTTGCACCACCGATGTTATTCAAGGGGAAGGCAAAGACCGAAACAGCTTGGCACCAATGGCGTCGTAACTCATTTCTGGAGCAAGGTGAAATAAAGTGTCTTGCTCAAGAACACAACACACAGCCCGGTTTGGGAATGGAACTCACTACCTCATGATTGTGAGCCAGATGCTCTAACGGCTGAGCCATGCGACTTATATATTGATATAAGGGTAGAAATAACAGTACTAGAATAAGAACACTGGAAGTTGAGAGGGAGAAAGAAGGTGACACAAAAGAACATGTGGAGGAGAAAGGAAAGATAAAAGAAATGTAAAAACCAGGGAAACGAAAATGATAATGGCAGATAGAAAACAATATAAAACGTAAAAGATAACGGTAAATACAATTCGGTAATATAGAAAGTATATAT
>NC_069001.1:6554823-6556036 GCF_001194135.2 Octopus bimaculoides | reverse complement strand
ATATATATACATACATATTTAAAGTCATAAACGTCAGAGAAATAGTTTGATGAAATTGTATGAACAATAAAAAAACTCAAATATCAAGACAAATTGTTTCATAGCTTAAAGACATGTAAATAATTTATATTATTCTATTTGATAATAAATAAATGACTTACGTGTCTGACTAAGTGGAAAACAAGAGGTAAGGCGGATTAAACCAGGTAGCATAGTATGCATGGCTTTTTTTATATTTTGGACATTCGGAGTATCTCGTTTTTGAATGTATTGCATTCCCTCGTGACTATCACTTTTCTTTAAGGCGATGCTGCAGTATGGGGACGCACGGTCAAAAACATCTTCATCTGTCTAAATATTACAAATGCGGTGGAGAATGCTTGTCAATAAATTCTCAAAGACTACGGTAGGGTGCCTGGAGGATTTATTACTATTTGATAATTTTCCATTTGACTCCATATAAAAGCAAAGATAATCTGTATTTGAGTAACATGACATCTGATAAATTAACTATATTCAAATTGGTAACAATTGTTATTCTAGAATTAAACTCCTTTAATGTATTCAAGAGGTCTTTACTAAGTCTTGTCAAGCAGATGGCCGTTCATATGACGGGACATTATCGGACATTATCTCTATAAAGGCTAAAATCTGAAGTGAAATTTTCTCTGGAGAGAGTTTAATACGTTATCCCACTGGCCAATAAACCTCAATATTATCACATATGCTTACAGCCATTTCAAACAGCTTGCCGCCATCACGTTTAACCTAAGAAGACTCTTAAAATAGTAAAGGCTTCATTGCGTGCATGATAACACTAGCTTTAAAATCACTAATGGGAATAAATTCTTGCCAAATTCTGAAGCATTAAGTGGATTAGAAATGAATGGGTAAAACACGACTGTCAAAAACTGTGCAAATTTTAAATATCTAATGTTTGTTTGGTCAAGCAATTACAGTGGAGCGATTTTTTTCCAGAAAGGTAAATTTGTGACTTCACGGCAATCTCGTCGAAATATATTTACCGGCAACACATAATTCATGCTATGCCGGTTTATAAGGCTACGCTGGAGGACAGCTAGGCAAAAAACAAAAAGATCCTATGGGAGTCTTTAAATGTGATTTGTGTTTTTATGTGGAGTTAAACACTCAGTGGTATCATCTAGTGGCTAATATTATGGGTTCTTTATTAATTTTACATTTGATAGTATAT
>NC_069001.1:6551297-6554769 GCF_001194135.2 Octopus bimaculoides | reverse complement strand
TATGTATGTATGTATGTATGTATGTATGTATGTATGTATGTATATATAGTATTGGTGTGTTGGTAGTAGTCGGTTCCCAAAATACATTGGTGGAGCAGAATAACTGTGGTATATATTCAGAGGTCGACAGGCAGGAAGAAAACTTGAATTTTAATTATAACTTATATATATATATATATGCACAGGGGTTGGACAAAACAATGGAAACACCTTAAAATTTCAAACAAATTTATTTTAATACGGTGTAAGTGTAAACAACTAATAAAAAGGGTGCCTTATTAGCAATTAGAACCTAAAGGCAAAATTAAAGAGGTCACAAAAGTGACCTCCTTTAATTTTGGTGATGCCCACCCTCCGTTATCTTTGTAACCTCTATTAATTTTGCCGTTAGGTTTTAATTGCTAATAAGCCACCCATTTTAATTTGGTATAATATATATATATATATATATATATATATATATACGACGGGCTTCTTTCAGTTTCCCTTTACTAATTCCACTCACAAGACATTGGTCGGCCTGTAGCTAAAGTAGATGACACTTGTCCAAGCTGCCACGCAGTAGGACTGAACGCAAACCATGTGGTTGAAAGGCAAACCTCTTACCATTCAGCCATGCCGTTCTTAGATTTCTGCCTTACAATTAAGACAGGGCTTAATCCTTACGTTAAGAGGAGTCATGCAGTTTTCTTTGAGTATTGAGTATAACATCGTTGAACGGAGAGTATGTACACCAAAAGAAGAATCAACTTATCTCTAAGAAGCACACAAACCCTATTGAAGCTGAATTTCCATAAAATTTTACAGGAAATCAATTAAGAGAAATCTAGAAGACGAACTGACACAAGAACTGTTTCTATGCAATTCGCTGAGTTGATGAAGCTAAAGCAGTTTACGTCGATAATGCGAGATAGATGCAGCGAAACATGCTTGTGAGAGGAAAGCCAACACTCATAGAATATTTTGTGATTCGAACAACAAAGGTCTCACATGGAAGAAATTAACAAACTACAGGCAGAGAACACGCTCACACACACGCACGCACGCACGCACACACACACACACACACATATCTAAATACATACACTCGCGCACACGCACACACTTATACACCCAGACACCCACACACCAACACACGCACGCATACACACACCTTCAAACACCTACAGACATACATACACCCACACACGCACACATACACAAAGACATCCAAGCACACACACACAATCACGCATACTCACACACACGCGCACACATATACAACTAGACACAGTCACAAACACACACACACACACACATACACACTTACCCACATACACATACACATACATACATATACACACACATGTACGTATACATTCACTGTCACAAACACATACTCTCTCACACACACAAACACAAGCACATACGCATAAACACAAGCACTTACACACAGACACTACATCCACTCACACACACACAGTAACACACAAACAAAAATAATGCTTCTCATAGAAACTGAGAATGACATAATATGCTCCAACAAAAATGAGGAAACATAAAAAGAATCCATGGCCATCGAAAACATAAAATCTGACCCTCACCTGCGAAATTTGAAACGAATTTTCTTCAAATGATCAAGATTTTTTCTCTTTATTCTTTGTTTTTAAGGTATTTGCCACTCTTACCTTGAAAAGGGAGAACTTTGATCTGAACTTTTCCCTGGTTGCACATCTATGACATGAGTCATATATTAATTATGTATGTGGTTATTACTTAAGTTATGACTATCTTGAAACAGCTGTCAATATAGGAGATTACATAAATTTTTCTTTATTTTATAATCTATATTTTGTGATCCTTCTAAATATATGTCTCAAGCCTGTGCCTATCTATCTTTGGATTGGATTGGTCTTCCTATTTTCGCTCCGCTGCAGAACAGGATTTCAACAGGTCTTCTCCACCAACCACGGTCCGATGTGTAGGCCATGAATTTGAGCTTGAGTTCATATTGATTCGATGAGCCTACTCTGTCACACTGGCCCGACATACCTTAACAGAGGAATGTAGAAGTAGTGCTCAACTGGTAACTATCTTATCGACCCCGAAAGGATTAAAGGCAAAGTCGACCTGGGCGGAATTGGAACTCAGGACGTAAGGACGGAAGAAATATCGCAAAGTATTTCGTCCGGCGTGCTAACGATTCTGCCAGCTCGCTGCCCTTTATTTGTTTATCTGTTCACCTGTCTTAATCCATCTAAAAGCTGATCCTAATTTTTTCTTCAGATTTGAGAAAAGAAAGTCTCCGGAACTTAAACTAAAGGAAACAAGATCAATGCTTAATGAATTACACATCATAGACCCATCACAGGATAATTGAATGTCCAACATTATTTTGACCATTTGACCATCCATTGATACACATAAAACATTCAGCATAGGGAAATGGTAACCATCAATTACATCGAACTAAATGAAATATGTAGATTAGATAGAGTGACACTGAACTCAGCTACAAATCCTGATGGTTTCCCGACAATTTTTTTTTAAACCATGCAAGACCACTTTAGATAATTATGAAAGCATTCTTGAAAGTTATAGTTCCGTCAGAACTTGAAAGAAGGCATAATGTTGCATGGCCGTAAGGGATAAAGTATTGCAGATACTCTTTACTTGTTAGCAAAGTCATGGAACAGTTTATCAAAGACAAACTGATTAAGCCAGAAAAGGCAAATGAATTCCTAATTGACACGCAGCACGATGTCCGTCCGTGCTGTGGGAGAAGCTGTCGAATAACCGTGTGCACAGCAAGACGCCTGGATACCGAAGAAGCTGCTCCACAAATCAAACATACATTTGGTATATCCGCAATTTGCTAAAGCTTTCGTCAAGCGACGTGATATCGAAGTAATTGGAAGCTCGGGGAATGTTATATGATATTTTAAGCAACATAATTAAAGTTGTTGCATCTTCTGCCACTTTAATAGAAGTTAACTATTCACAGTGCAGTGCTTCGAGCTATTGTCTTGGGCATATTACTGTGTATAACAGGTTTTATGTCGTACGCTACGTTGGTAGAGTGGCTTCCATTATTAACTATATTAATGATATCAACAACTCAAAGATAGTATGTATACAATCATACATGCATGCATGCATATATACAAACACATGTATACATACACAAACAAACATACACACACACATGCATACAGGCATGCATAAACACACATTTACATGCATACATACAAAAACATTCATATATAGTTGAATAAAATTTAGGTGAAAAACATCATACAATGCTATGCAAAGCTCGTCCACAGTTATTGGCCACTTGATGTCATCATACGGTGAAAACGCTCTTGCGATTAGGTATGCATTAAGAATTCCATAGCATATGTAGAGTGCATATATTTTTTCCTTTATTTACACACACAGGCACGCGCACACGCACACACACACTCAGATAGATAGTCAAATAGATAGCTATATA
>NC_069001.1:6550674-6551188 GCF_001194135.2 Octopus bimaculoides | reverse complement strand
TATATATATATATATATATATATTCTCTTATATGTATGTATGTATGTATGTATGTATGTATGTATGTACGCATATATTTATGCGTGTATGTGTGTGTTGGTGAGATCAATAAACGTATGTCGAGAGTAGACATGTCTGCAAGAGAAATGTGGGATATGAGAAAATATTGCAGCCAAAACTGAACTTTTATCTTCATACCTATTATCAATGGAAGAGGAAGGTATACTTACCAACACGGCGAGATCAAAGGGTGGCTGGACTTGGATTCTTGGACAGAGAACACAGTTCTGTAATTCATATTCTATTTGAAACAATGAAAACTGAGCAGGACAATCTCATAATTCAAAGAATAAATGGTCGGCGATAAAAGACATCAGAGAGGAACGAGACGGTGTCTCAACTTTGTACTCTTCCGTCACACATACATACATACATACATACATACACAAATTTACTTATACATACATATATATATGCATATATATATATATATATATGCATATATATATATATA
>NC_069001.1:6548037-6550358 GCF_001194135.2 Octopus bimaculoides | reverse complement strand
ACAGATGATATAATTATAAACAGGGCAAATTTTAGCGTTTTCTCCGCAGACTGAAAAAATGATGAACAACCTTAATCGATTTTCGTACCTTATTAGGTTCTCATCAGAGGCGTCTACAACATTCTGACAGTCTCCAGAGAAACAAGCAGCCAAGGCTTTGGTCGGTCTGTGACTATAGTAGAAGTCATCTGCCCAAGGTGCCACGCAGTGGGACTGAACCCGGAACCATGTAGTTGGGAAGCAATCTTCTTATCACACAGCCACGCCTGCGCCTATAAGATATTTATAAAACTCATTTAGACATTAACATTCACGCCACTAAACGATTGACAGAACAGATAACTGACATTACAACACACTGACGTCACTGAACCATTGACACAGAAACCAACTGACATAACAAGACATTGAATTTATTGAAAATTAAACACAGTAAACAACTGACATAATAGCATATTGACTGTTTGGAACAATTCACACAGTAATCGACTGACATAGCAAGCCGTTCTGATATCATTGAACAACTGATAAAAATAATTGACATAACAAGACATTAAATACATTGAACCACTTACACAATAAACACTTGGCATTACAACACCCTGACTTCACTGAACGACTGCTACGACAACACTCTGCAGTCACTGGGCTATTTGTTATAGAAACTAAGTGACATAACAACACGTTCACTTCACTCAAGAACAGATAAATAAATGACATAGTATCACGTTCACTTCGCAGGAGCCGGGCTCAACAACGTATCAGTGAACAACAGTAACAGTAACCAGGTGACTAACAATGCGTTCATTCAACGTACAAGTGACACATTAACCAACTGACATAATAACACATTCATTTTACTGAACTAGATCACCGTAACCAAGTGACATAACATAATCACTCTACTAGGCAATTGACTACATAAATAATTGACTTAACTACACGTTCACAACTCAACAACACGTTTACTTCACTGAACAAGTGTAACAGTAATCAACTGATATAATATGTTTACTGTACTGAACAAATGAGACGATAACCAATTGACATAACAACACGTTTACTTCAATAAACAATTGATAAAGTAAATAACGGACATAGCAACATATTTGTTTCCCTCAACAATTGACACTGCAAGCAACAGACATAACAACACGTTCTGACTTCACTGAGAAATTGACATAGTAACCAACAGACATGATAACACGTTCATTTTACCGGACAAGTGACAGAATAACGAACAGATATGACAAACTTATTCACTATACTCAACAACTGGTACGGTTAAACAATAGACACAACAAAACATTCTGACTTCACTGAACAACTGACATAACAACACGTTCACTTCACTGAACAAGTGACACAGTAACCAACTGACATAACAGCACATACAATTCACTCTATTCCTTTCAGCTGCTCTCGAAACACAAACACAACAGACGTTCTCAAGAACATTTTGTTTATATATTCACCAGGACTGTGCGTAAAGTTATTTTCCTTTTTGTTACCAAGAGCATCGCTAACATTTTCTATGTTAGTGTTTTTTATGTTCACGGAATAATCGTTTTTTCCGAGTTTATTGATTTGTGTGTATTTGTGCATTTGACAATGTTTTCTCTCTCTCTCTCTCTCTCTCTCTCTCTCTCTCTCTTTATTCTGTTTATAAAATGTTTCTTTTTCGTTGCTGCTCCTGGGGCATTTTTTTTTGTTTGACGTTGTTGTTGTTGTAGAAGCCATGTTTGCTATCTTGTTTTTAAGATACAGGTAGATACATCTAAGAAAAGACATATCCCCCCAAAGCATTCCCCACCGTGTCAAGGATGTATTTTAGGGGTTTTCCAATAAGGGTTCCTTTGTAAAATAATCTGAAAAGGAATAACTTTATTTTGTTAGAAAGTGGTAATAATATAAAATTTTCTGAGATTGCAGACCGCAAGATACGATGATGGTGATGATGATGATGATGATGACGATGATGATGACGATGATGATGCGGATGAGGATGATGATGGTGGTGATATCAATAATAATAATAATAATAATAATAATAATAATAATAATAATAATAATAATAACAACAGAAAAAAGATGGTATAAACACACGCCAGAAAAGGTCACAGAAAACGAGAAAGCAACCATACTCTGGGATATGCCAATACACACAGATAGAGAAATTAAGGCAGATAGACCAGATATAGTTGTCAAAGATTATGAAGAAAAAAAATGCTTTCTAATTGATGTATCAATACCAGCAGATGACAACGTTTCTCTAAAAGAAATGGAAAAACTTTCAAAATACAAAGACCTGGAAATAGAGA
>NC_069001.1:6546769-6548027 GCF_001194135.2 Octopus bimaculoides | reverse complement strand
TTAGGTATAATAAAAAAATATTCAGACAAATACATAACAAAAACACCAGGACTTACAAATATATATATAACATACAGAAAATTGCACTACTGGGTACTGCACACATTCTACGCAAAACACTTTCAATACAGTAAACATAAGAGCACCACAGCAAACCACAGCACATACCCAAGGCGCACAGAGCTGCGCTCGGTAGTGAAGTGAAAGCACGTTATAAAAATAAAACTACTGAACAATAATAATAATAATAATAATAATAATAATAATAATAATAATAATAATAACTAGCTGGACTCGTGAAAAATTCACGGAAAATATTTAAAATGTAGGCATCTGTAAATTGCGTGCTGGTGCTATGAGAAATGTTTCTATATTGTGACAGTTAAAGGCGGTGAGCTGGCAGAAACGTTAGCATGCCGGGCGAAATGTTTAGCGGTATTTCGTCTGCCTTTACATTCTAAGTTCAAATTCTGCAGAGGTCGACTTTGCCTTTCATCCTTTCGGGATCGATAGATTAAGTACCAGTTGTTTACTGGGGTCGATCTTATCGACTGCCCCACCTCCCCACAAACATTTCAGGACTTGTGCCTATAGTAGAAAAATATATTGCGACAGTTACAGAATATAGAAAGAAGGGTAAAACCGATAACTATATATCTCTCCGCTCTTTCACTTCGTAATAACCAACTTTCATATAGTATTATTCTATTTATAAAAAAAGATCTGCTTATAAATTAATATACATGTGTGTGTGTGTGTGTGATTATGTAATTGTATGTGCGTGCGTATGTTTGTGTGTTTATATATGTATGTACATGTGTGTGTGTCAAAGTGTCAGAGTGAATCAGACTGCAACCATTCACACAAGGTGAATGACCGAACAAAGAATCCATTTGCGCGCATGCGTTTATCGACGTGTGTGTGTGGTTCATGGTTAGTGTTACAGTTCAAGTAGATAAGTTAGTGGTTTCGATTCCTTGACGGACCGGAGCATTGTTCTGTTGAGCAGGTCTCTTCATTCCACATTGCTCCAGACTACCAAGCAGTGCTGTCGCAGATCATTTCCCTCCCCCTCAATTCTTAGAACCTTGATGTTCTGTGGCGACAAAATTTCGGAATGCCAACAGGCTGTCTGGGACTGCTCTCAACTGTACATGTATCAGAAACAAAGACTGAAAGCACGGTAACAGGCCAAGTTTTACTTGTTCATGATTGACAACTATGGGACGGTATGCAGGTGTATATATCATGTCATATA
>NC_069001.1:6545397-6545760 GCF_001194135.2 Octopus bimaculoides | reverse complement strand
TTGTATTTTTGTTTCTTCTTTCGTTGTGTAGAGCCAAAATAGGACCCAATGAAAGATTTTATCAACAACCTCGCAATATGTCGGAATTGTTGTTTAAATGTCGCAGACAAAAGATGAAAGAGATTGCAGCAAGAAAAAAAAAAGAAAAGAAATAGATGAAAGCTAGATTAATATGTAAACAACATAGCTAGGTTTTCCAGTAAACATGTGGAGTAAACAAAAACCAAGGAACAAGACAAATAATAATGTTCTGATGGGAATTATATATATGTATACATATATATGTGTGTGTGTGTGTATGTATTTATATGTATATATATGTGTGTGTGTATGTATGTATATATATATATATGTATATATATA
>NC_069001.1:6543179-6544795 GCF_001194135.2 Octopus bimaculoides | reverse complement strand
ATATATATATATATATATATATATACATTAAGAAGGAAAATAATGGCGCCGAAACACACACACATGTACAAGCATAGTACAGTCGAACAGTCGAGATAAATTCACTGAGACTCATACAAACACACACCCGGGAAGTCACCCCGCCACACACGACACACACACAAACAGACTGACACGCACGCACGCGCACACAGAACCAAATATCACACGTAGAAATCTTATTAGCTTTTGAACTTTCTTCTGGCAAGATTACAGCGATAGCATTTGAGAAGCTGTCTTTGATAGAACAATCTATGTGAATATATTGTGTTTTGTTCAGTTTGTAAGCTGTCCTTTGCTACAATAACCGAAGGCACCTTTCCTACTCTTTCCCTATAGAATCCTTACTGCAAGTTCGTTTGCACACATACGCATCACACACGCGCGCGCACAGATCACACACATACACACATATATATAGAGGAGTACATTCATGCACATCTCTATCGCATATAGCTTACTTTTACGTTTATCTGTACACGCACACGTACGCACACACACACACATACATACAATCATACATACTTTTATCTTTATGTTTTATCCTTTACTTGTTTCAGTCATTAAGCTACGGCCATAATAATAATAATAATAATAATAATAATAATAATAATAATAATAATAATAATAATAATAATAATAAGTCAAGGAGAAAGGATATGGGACAGTAAAGGATATGGGACAGTAAAGGATATGGGACAGCGTATCATAGCAGTAGCAGGCAAGCTCTCCAGATATCAGTAAAGAATAGATCAGCATCAGCAGAATAGATCATATGAGACAGACCAGAGGAGATTTTATAACTAAATAAATAGTGAAGAACGAAGTACTGATGATGAGAAACCTAAAGCAGAAGAAGCTAGAAAGTTCTGGAGTAATGAAGATGCAGTATCTTTGTAGGAAACCGGCTCCCTTCTCAATGGACGATTTATAATAATTAAAAATAGAAGAGACATACATACACACACACACACACACACACACACACACACACACACACACACACATATATATATATATATATATATGTACGTATGTATGTATATACATATATGTATGTACATATATATCTTCCACCATCCTTACACATCTGTATATGTACGTATGTGTGTATATTTATGTGTGTGTCTATGTGTATACATTAAAAAATTTATTTGTGGGTATTTTGGTTGAAAGTTATAGAACTCTTAGATAATTTTCATCGTTCTTGATTAGTGTAAAGCTGTAATGTTATTGTTTATGTACGTTAGGGGTAAAGCTTGTAGTAATACGGATGCGTGTGAGTGTGTGTGTGTGTGTAATTAGGTGAGATAATGTCATGTTTAGCTGTTAGAAAAATATTGACTTGATTTGTCATAATGTTTTGAAGATTTTTGTAATATATACATACATACGAATATACATGCAAACATTCGTACATACATTCATATACACACATAAAATTCCTTTGAGCTTATTTTCTTTCTCGCGTCTCCAGTTCCACTTTAGAGCGATCGAGTAATTCTCACCTGACGATCGATGTGGCGTGAAACTAATAGTAGTAATTTTTATTTACAAATGAATACATCTATATATAT
>NC_069001.1:6537873-6539311 GCF_001194135.2 Octopus bimaculoides | reverse complement strand
ATATATATATACACGCAACGCACAACCACGCAAACACACACACACACACACACACATATATACACACATACATACATATATATATATATATATGTATACACACACACACACATATGTATATGTATATCTGTCTACCTATCTCTCTATCTCTAATACACACAATTTATTTGTTGCAGTCATCGGAGTGCAGCCATGCTAGGACACCGCCTTGTAAGGTTTAGTTTAACAGATTACCCTAATGCTTATTCTATCGGTTTCCCTTACCGAACCGCTAGGTTTTAGGGGCGTAAATAAGCCTGTTATCAATTGGTAGTGGGGATCAAAAACAACCTTATGTACATATATGTATTTATGTGCCTCGGTGTGTGTGTATATGTATATATATGTAAGTAATTAAGATTCAGTTGAATTAGGTACTTAAGATGAGGCACCTCGATAGGTCGATCTAATTAGCACACCCAAACAATGTCAGGTGAATATCAGACTCTGTTCAGAAGAGTTTGCACTTGATATTCTAGCAGTGTATGCAGATAACACGACCCAACTAAGTGAAGAGATCCGCTCTTCGTTGTTCACACATGTGCTTTATATAAAAATGCATAAAATACTTGATATAATATTTCCCAAATGCAGATTTTAGAGTAGGTGAATAAAATACGTTACTAATGATTTTATTATATCTGTTACTATTCTACCTCAATTATTTTCTTTGATGTACTTTAGATACATCTTATAAACCCATTTCCAAAGGTAATTTTGTCTCTATTAAAACTTGGTATATTTATATTTTATTTTATCTTGTATTAATAATAATATGCTCGCTATAACTTTTTTATATTTACCAATACCATTATTAAAAAAATCATTGTATCTTATTTCATCTTATATCCTTCTTTATATCTTTTTTATACCTTTTTATATCATCTTTTTACACGTATCTATAAAAAAATTTTTTAAATAATTCTTATATTTTATAAAATTTTTTATAGTTTATATTTTGATATTTTATGCTTTTATATACCCTTTTATATATCTTCATGGATTTTATTGTTTATAAATGTTTTGACAGTTTGGAAAAATGCGAGCAAGAGAAATAATATTCTTAAGATTATAAACCTGGAAAATTACGGGACAAGTTATTACACTTGGAAAAGTTCAGGAGAACTTGTTACATCTGGTAAAGTACAGAAAAAGAAAATTTTTACTTAAAACTACATTGCATGAGTTATTTAGGTCTAAACTTGATTGGAGGCATTACTTACTCTCCTATAACGTTGCTACAAATTTTGGCGTAAACTTTTTTCTACAGGACCAAATCTAATTTTTTATGCCAAAATGTAGCTAGGGACCAGTCCTCTTCAAAAATGTTAAGTTTTCAACTTGGTTAAGAACTAAATTAGCGACAAGCTCTGAAAGATGCTGCGTGTGAGTAAATTGC
>NC_069001.1:6534829-6536177 GCF_001194135.2 Octopus bimaculoides | reverse complement strand
CCCAACTAACCATCACAAACATAGACCTCTTTCTGAAGCAAATTCAAAGCAACTGTATTTCACAAATAAAACTTAACCTAGTGAACCCATTATTTTGTAGTTTTTACATGCATCACTCCTCTATTTTCGCCCCAATTTTTACAGGAATCACTCCCCTATTATCGCTCTACTTTTCTCCAAGGCCACCTTAGAACTTTCCACTGCCACCAGGGGGCAATGCTGCCCACTTTGGGAATCACTGAATTGCAGTGATATTTAGTGAATTACTAATATTAGCTTTACCTAAGGTGACAAGCGGGCAGAAGCGTTAGCACGCCGGTGCAGAATGCTTAACGGCATTTCATCCGTTGTCACGTTCTGAGTTCAAATTCCGCCGAGGTAGGCCTTGTCTTTCCTCCTCTCGGGATCGAGAAATTAAGTACCAGTGAAACACTGGGGTCGATGTAATCGACTAGTCCCCTCCCACCAAATTTCAGGCCTTGTGCCTTTAGTAGAAAGGATTATTATGTATAATAATACGTGAGGCGACGACTTGGGGGAATCGTTAGCACGCCGGGCGAAATGCCTAGCAGTATTTCGTCTCTCGTTACGTTCTGAGTTCAAATTCCTCCGAGGTCGGCTTTGCCTTTCATCCTTTCGGAGTCGATAAATTAAGTACCAGTCAAACACTTGGCTCAATATCATATTTCCTCCTGAAATTGCTGTCCTTGTACCAAATTTTGAGATTAAAATTAGTTTTATCTCAGCCCAGAAATATTTTTTAGTAGCTTTTGATATACACTTTATTAGATATTCTAACACTAACTTAACTATTAGTTTTTCTTGCAGATGGCGGTTCTACGATTTTAATTTCAAATAAAAACTTATGACTTTAACTGCTTATGGGTATATGTTGGTATAAACTTCGTCCTTTTAAGGGTTTCATTTAAATATATATTTTGCTTTTGCACAGAAGCGTTAATATAAACCCACTGTGGATAATTCAAGAATTATCTGAAATACATATTTTTCACTTTGTTTTTATCTCAGTATCACATCACGAAGATGGATTAATATAATTTCCAGATAAATAAATGGACAGCGAATCTCTGTCGTAGTGTGATTGATGGTTAATCCTGGTTGAGATGTATGCATGCATGTATGTATGTATGTATGTATGTATGTAGGTAGGTAGGTATATACGTATATATGTACGTTTGCATATGCATATATATATATATGCATATATACATACATACACACACACACACACACACACACACACACACACACACACACACACACACACACACACACACACACATATATATATATATATATATGCATATATACATACATATATAAATAT
>NC_069001.1:6528650-6531843 GCF_001194135.2 Octopus bimaculoides | reverse complement strand
ACACACACACACACACACACACACACACACACACACACACACACACATAAATATAAATAAGATTCAGTTGAATTAGGAACTTAAAATTCTGTATGTCCGTTTCGTGGTCGCAGAACCGTCCTTTGTCAGAGGTCACTCATGCGTTGCAGCAAAGGTTTGAACATTACTCTACCTCTTTGTCCTCTTTGCTCGGCAAGTTGCGTTAACACCAGATCAGCCGTGTCCATCCATGACGATTCCATCATTAATTTCGCAAATGGTGTACTCCAGACAACATCATTGTATCATATTTTTTAAAATGACAGTGTGTAACTTGAGAGATAGCTGGCTGCTATTTCTAGCAGGTCGAGCGACCACTTAGAGCTTTTCTCATTAAAACGTATCCTTTATAATAAATTCGTTTGGCGACCTGATTAATCAAAAATACCGAGATAATTGCTATTATTGTGTTGTTTGTCAGTTTGGTTTTACCAGTTCGGAAGTGTTGAGTATTTTTAGTACAACGTGATTTGATAAAAATGAAGATGATAATAACAACAACAGCAATAATAATAATAATAATAATAATAGTAGTAGTAGTAGTAGTAGTAGTAGTAGTAGTAGTAGTAGTAGTAAGTATTGAGGTTAATCAGCTTTAATATGTTTTTGCTTTTGCGTTAATCCGACAAATTGCTGATACGTTAATCTATCAATTAACTGACTGACCTCAATTTTTGTAACTTCAATAAAATAAAAAAAAGAGTCAATTATATATATATAAAATATGAAATATAAAAATCGAGGCAAGGATTAAAGGATAAGATAGAATCTTATGTGGGATTATTGTATTGTGTAAGATCTTGGAAAACCACAAAATTGAAATTATACGTTTTTTATTATTTTCAAATTTAAAAAAAGAAAAAAAGAGTTTTATTGTTTTATAGTTTATCTTTAATCTTTTACTTGTTTCAGTTGTCTGACCGCGGCCATGCTGGAGCACCGCCTTAAAGGATTTTTGTAGTCGAACAAAACGACATCAGGACTTATTTTTTGAATGCCTAGTGCTTATTCTATTGATCTCTCTTGCCGGATCGCTAAGTTACGGGGACGTAAACACACCAGCATCGGTTGTCAAGTGATGGTCGGGGACAAGCACAGACACAAAGAGACACACATAAATACACACACACACACACATGCACACAACGGGCTTCTTTTAGTTTCCGTCTATCAAATCCACTCGCAAGGCTTTTAACTTCTGTTCGAGTTACTTCTATTTCCAGATCTTTGTATTTTGAAAGTTTCTCCGTTTGTTTTAGAGAAACGTTGTCATCTGTTGGTATTGATACATCGATTAGAAAGCATTTTTCCCTGGTGATCTCTGACAACTATATTCGGCATATTGGCCTTAATTTCTCTATCTGTGTGTATTGGCATATCCCAAAGGATGTTTGTCTTCTCATTTTCTGTAACTTTTTCTGGGGTGAGCCTATACCATCTTTTTTCTGTTGTTATTCCATAGTGTCGAGATAGCTTCCAGTGTATATAGGTCTCAACTCTTTCGCGTCTGTGAAGAAAACGAGGTGGTAGAATCGTTGCTATTGTAGCAACGGTAGGAAAATCCCAAGGCCACATTGCCGTGGTTGGTATCGTAGCAATAGCTGGGAAGACCCAAGACCTCATTGCAGCGGCCCTACTTTAGTTAGTTAATTCACTTAACTCCGTAAGGAATAAAGTGAACTAATTAACTAAAACATCATTGCCGTAGTTGCTTTTGTAGAAAGAGTAATAATGTCCCAGAACCTCATAGCTGTAGTTACTATACGGCAACGGTAGGAGAGTCCCAGAACTTCACCGTTGTAGTTGCTAGTACGGCAAAAGTACGGCAAAAGTACGGCAAAAGTACGGAAGTCTCTGGATATCACTGTTGCTTTTGCTTTTGTAGCCACAGTGAGGAAGTCCCAACTTAACAATGGTTCACTATTGGTTTATCATTAGTCGACACCCTCACAGTAACATTATAATATTTAAACTTCACACAATACATTCATACATATGAGTAATATATCATGAGAGGAGAGAGTAACAGATTTAAAACGTAGCCCTGTAACAGACAAGTATGTCCTCGATGATAGAAGACAAGTAGACTTTCATTTTAACCTCTTCAACTGATCACGGTCTGCTTGTTAAGAACTTTTCAAATAAAATTATCCTTTGGATATATTTATGTCAGTGTTTCAGCGCCAGCTGAAGAGATGATGTAGCCTATATAAGAGATATGAATAACATCGCTATAAATTATCACAAATAGATATCTATTTAATGGAATCGTGGCTGTTAGAGGAAAATGGATCGTCTGTCTATAATGGCCGACTATAATTTCGCTGGAAATGGAAAAGGTTCACAGATGACCTGATTTATGCTGGTCTAATTGTAATTGTACAAAGTGATATAAACAGGAGACATACGCATACATACATGTGCAGATATACATACACTGTCACTGCCGTACATCTATAGACACAAACGCACGCATGCATATACACATATGAAAGTATACATTCGCATACGTAAAATTAAACACACACACACACACACGCATACATTTGTGTGTGTGTGTGTGTGTATATACAAATGCAAGCTTGCACGCATATACTCGTACCTGCTCAGGTAAACCTTACCCATGCGCACGCGCATTACACATACGGACATAGCATAAATAATCACACGGATATACATTACGCATACATACACACAAACACGCACGCACACACATACATATGCACGCACACACACAATGAAAAATCACAAATACACACAGGCAGACATATAGGTCAATCGACGAAGAGACAGAAAAAACAACGGATCGATAATATACTGTAATTAGGAGAATGTGTGTGTTTGTGTATGCGCGCGCGCGTGTGTGTGTGTGTTTGTGTTTGAGTATATATGTATGTACAGAGGAAGAAAGAGTGAGAGACAGAAAGAGAGAAACAGGGGAGGGGATACATACATACATACATACATACATGCATACATACATACGTACATATCTATCTATCTATATATATATAGAGAGAGAGAGAGGGGGGAGGAAGGGAGGGAGAGAGAGAGAGGGAGAGAGAGAGAGGGAGAGAGAGATAGCTACATAAATAAAAGAAGACAGTTAGCTAGATTGCAACATACATAGTTAAACAGGTGTGCTTAAGTATGT
>NC_069001.1:6525635-6527804 GCF_001194135.2 Octopus bimaculoides | reverse complement strand
ATATATATATATATATAGAGAGAGAGAGAGAGAGACAGATAGATAGATAGATAGATAGATAGATAGATAGATAGATAGATAGATAGATAGATAGATATACAAACACATGGATGGATAGATAGATAGAAACTGACAGACGAATAAGTTCTAGGACATCCTTGTTGTTTATGGTCTTTTAGCCACAGTGGGGAAGTCCCCGCCTATGACTAATTAACTCGACACTTACACAGTGACATTATCATATTGAACTTTCACACAACGGGACGATACTCATGAAACTAATTCATCAAGAAAGGGAAGAGAAGCAGAAAGAGAAAAGGAGGGGGCGCATACATAAACTTCTTATATATATATATATATATATATATATGTGTGTATGTATGTATGTATGTATGTATTTATATATGTATATGTTTATATTTCGTTTCTGTATCAGGTTTGCAAGATTCTTTTTATTCGCGTGTTGGAACAAAATCTTGTTGTGTCGAAAGACAGTCATGATACCAATATTATTTACACACGCACTGGTTAAATTTCCACTCCTTTATGATTAGTCAGTTGGTTAAATATCCAACTGACATTGTTTAATTTGGTTAAACACTAAGTCATTTGTTTTGGTTTTGTTTATCCAATTGACAAATAATAAAGGGAGTGTAATTAAACCAGCGCGTGTGTTAATAATATTGGCATTATGACTCTCCCTAGGCACAACAAAATATGTATATGTATATATATATATACATACATACATATACACACGCATATATATATATATATATATGTATATATATATTTACATATGTGTGTGTGTGTTTTTGTGTGTTTGCGTCTGTGTTTGTCCACTACTACCGCTTGACAATCGGTGATAGTGTGTTTATGCCCCATCGTCTAGCGGTTCAGCCAAAGCGACCGATAGAATAAGTACCAGTTTTAACAAAACAGTAAGTCCTGGGGATCGATTCATTCGACTAAAGAAAAATTCTTCAAGGCGGTGCTCCAGCATGGCCGCAATCTAGTGACTGAAACAAGGGAACGAATAAACGAGAGACAAAATAACAATAAAACAAGACAAGTACTCATATCAAACTGGAGTGTTTACACTTTAACAACCGAAAATGCAAGCTTATGCTAAGAATGACAACAGCAGCTCATCGTTTGAAAACGAAAGGGTAATATGGAAAATCTGTCAAAGAAAGAAGTGAGATGTCGCAAACCTGCGGAATTTCCCAGAATAATCAAATTAATTAAGTTAATTCCCAATGAGTGATTAAAGGCGTACCATTCCCAATTTGGCATCCGCATGGAAAACAAATCCTGAAACAGGTTTGACAGCCACACAGCCTGCCGACTCAGTTATAGCTTCTGGCATGGCAGCCATACAACCTCTCATAGACCACACAGCTATACAGCTCTGCGATCCTATCAATGAGCCAGGTACAGCTCGGATCACATCCCGGACGCAACACCGATCGCATACGCTGTTGCATGAACCTTTATAAACACCCGCTGAAAATACCCATTACGCAGAGCAATACAACATACCTGTATGTTAATTCGCATGGACTCACTTGCATATACACATACACAGAGACATATATGTATGCACACTCGTGTACTCATACAGAATCACTTGCATTCATACACATACATATACATATATTTGTGTGTGTGCGTGTGTGCGTGTGAGCGTGTAGATATATACACACATAAGTTAGCACGCCGGGCGAAATGCTTAGCGGTATTTCGTCTGAGTTCAAATTCCGCCGAGGTCGACTTTGCCTTTCATCCTTTCGGGGTCGATCAAATAAGTACCAGTTACGCACTGGGGTCGGTATAATCGACTTAATCCGTTTGTCTGTCCTTGTTTGTCCCCTTTGTGTGTAGCCCCTTGTGGGTAGTAAAGAAATAACACATACATACACTCGTTTATATACATATGCACGTTCGTGTACAGATGCAGAATCACACCTACACATGCATACGTACCCGCGCGTACACACACATGTCCGTGTGAGTGTGTATCTGTGTGTGTGTGTGTGTGTGTGTGTGTGTACGTGCGTGCGTCTGTGTGTATGAACGCGCACGTGCTTGTGTGAGTTTGTGCATGTGCATGCGTGTGCGTGCGTGCGTGCGTGTGTGTGTGTGTGTGTGTGTATACATATACAAACG
>NC_069001.1:6522059-6525122 GCF_001194135.2 Octopus bimaculoides | reverse complement strand
ATATATATACGCTTGTATTTATGAGAGGCGTGGGTGTGTGGTTGATAAGCTTGCTTCGCAACCATGTGGTCTTGAGTTCTGTATCCCTGCGCGGCACCTGAGGCAAGTCTCTTCTACTAGAGCCATGGGCCAACCAAATATTTCATATGTAGATTCGGTAGACGGAAGCTGAAAGCCTATCATGTAGCAAAAATAAACCGATAGAATAAGTACCAAACTTAGAATTAAAATAATCATTGAAGTCGATTCGTTCGACTAAAAATTCTTGAAAGAGGTGCCCCAGCATGGCCGCAGTCTAATTACTAAAAACAAATAAAATATAAGCGAAAAAAGGGATCCAAAGGAATCAAAGGGGTCCATAGATAAAAAGTGATTGAGAAACACTGGGGCAATTGGTGGTGTTTATTACTAGATGACGGGTTAGGTGTGCCGTTGAACTGATGACTAGTCGCGGCCATAACTGTTGAACTAGTGTTCTTTATATTAGTGTCACAGCGATATCAGATACTGTTTGATCCACAAAATCGATCGACATTGATCTACGGAGGATATAAAAAGAAAAACTAAGTTAGCAGGAAGAAGAACAGATCGCATTTTTTAAGAACTGCATTATATATAGTCTTATTGGTTTTAAATTTTGACACAAGGCCAGCAATTTCGGGGAAGGGTTAAGTCGATTACGTCGACTCCAGTGTTCAACTGGTAATTACTTTATCGATCACTAAAAGTTAAAACGTAAAGTCGACCTCGGTGAAAGTTGAACTCAGAACGTAAAGACGGACGAAATGCCGAGAAGAATTTTGCCCAGCGTGCTAACGGTTCTGCCAGCCCGCCGCCTTCGCATGTATAGTCATATTGGCTATCATAATAAACGGCATCACAAATATACATAGCAGACACCCATAATAAAGAATATATTGGCTCTACAGACATACATGTTATAATAAGCAGTATGATGACAAAAAACACACACACACACACACACACATACTTATTTGCATTAAGTATGATACACAGCTCGCTATTTTAATTTAATACTACTCCTGTTGTATATAACGGATATATTACATACAATATGTAATATAATATAACACACAGACATACATACACTTATATATATATATATATATATATATATATATATATATATGAGTATGCGTGACTGTGTTGTACGAAGTTTGCTTTCGAACCACATGGTTCCAGGTTCAGTCCCACTGCGTGGCATCCGTTGGTCAGGTGTCGTCTACTATAGCTTCGAGCTAACCAAAGCTTTGTGAGTGGATTCGAAAGACGAAAACCGAAAGAAGCCTGTTGTATCTGCACATATTTATGTTTATATGTGCGCGTCTTTATGTCTGTGTTTGTTCTCCCACCATCGCTTGACAACCGATGTTGGTGTGTTTACATCCCCGTAACTTAGCGGTTCGCCAGAAGAAACCGATAGGATAAGTACTAGGCTTACAACCAATAAGTCCTAGGGTAGATTTCTTCGACTAAAAAACACTTTAGAGCAGTGCTCCAGTATGACTGCAACCTAATGACTGCGACAAGTAAAAGAAAAAGAAAATAATATATATATATATTTATATATATATATTTCTATATATTTATATATGATATGATATGATATGATGATGTAAGATCATAAATAGACACAGTTGGTGTCCAAGCGTATAATCGCAACCATTAGGAACATCCCACAGAGGAACTTCCACTGATCTCTTGTGATTTATCCTCCTTTCTGCATTCGTTTCGCCCTGGGTGTTGTAGGAATATATAAATGCCATAACCTTACCTGTTATCAGTTGTTTGACGGTCTATCCTTTTGTGATGTACATGTGTATGTGTATGCGCGTGTGTACGTATGTGTGCGTGTGTATATATATATATATATCTAATCTATCTATCTGCTAAAATAAAATTTATGGGAGAAAGTGACTTCGAAGACTCATATTGTCGTTGATTGCTCGAAAGGGGGGAGTAAGATAGACGGCCGACAACTGATGAAGGGTCAATCTTTGTATTACTTGTCTCCTTTTACGAGAGTCCACCCGAGTAAAATAGGAACCAAAAGTGGTCCATTGGTAACTGGTAGTTGAGAACCACTGCGTTAGATAAGGAAAATAGATGGTGTGGTCACAGCTGGACTGTCATTGATCGTAAGTCTGTTCTGTTGGAACCGACATAGGACAACACAACTACTGCAAATGTAAAAACAACAACAACAACTATATTCCGTAGAAATGCATTTGTGCAATTTGGAACATTCACACACACATACACCTGCATATCCATCTACACACCTACACACATACGCATTGCACACACACACACACACACACACACACACACACACATATATATATATATATATATATATATATATATATATATACACACACACACACGTATACACAAGCATACAGCTGCTTACATACAAATCCATCTACACACAAATATACACGCACACGCACATGCCTGTATATGTACATTCATATATACATACATCACTCATTCATACACACATACATATACACTAGGAAACTCCTGCGCATACACATATCCATCCACTCACGAAAACACACGCGCACAAACGCAGATACATGCATACACACGCGCACATGCATTCATATCCACCTACACGCATAAACAAGCTTCCCTCCACCCTTTAGCTCTCATACATCAGTCCCATGCAACGACACGCCACAAAGCCTTCCGTACATCGCGCTATACACACACACACACCCTTTCTATAGCATATACATACACGTTCTCAAACACAAACACGTCAAACCACCCCAGAATGCATACATTCGCATTAAACACGCCCGTTATATACACATACACACACATGCATGCACACACTCACACGCGTCACATACCCCCATCCACCCTGCAATCTTCAGCAACAGATCAAAATGAGAAAGGAAGCAGTCAGGTATGACAGCTGAGCGGGTCGGGTGGATGACGGTGGCGGAGGCGGAGACGAGTGTTGTGTTACGGGTGATGCTGGTGCTGTTCCGGATAATGTAGGTTATGGTGGTAGTAGGAATAGCTTTAGTA
>NC_069001.1:6516874-6519335 GCF_001194135.2 Octopus bimaculoides | reverse complement strand
CCACCACCACCACCACCACCACCACCACCAACAACAACAACAACAACAACAACAATAACAACAACGCCATCGTCATCGGCGTCGCCGCCTCCACTATTAGAACACGGCGTTCGTGCATCAAGCATTCTAACTACACAGCCACCGCCACCACCACCAGGTACACCACCACCACCACAACCACCATCATCATCGTCATCATCATCATCATCATCACTACAGACGGTACTTTCACAATCGCATCATCACCACCACAACTCCTATCGGTGCAACCCACGAATTTTAAATCACCACTACTACTACTACTACTACTACTACTACTAAATAAGCAACAGGGGAACCAAACAAGGGACCCTTGTATGTACGCGGTAGCTTGTCCTGCTAGAAATAGCAAAGAAATGTCCCTGCAAAAACGAGGAGGGATTATCATTGAACAATGCAATCAATCAATCCACTGTAAATATATAATGAGGCAGGATGGCTTGAGTGGAGAGCTTTTGATCATTCCTGTGTTGGATCAAGGTTGACCTAGGGCTAAACACCAACCACATGCAACCATCGTGCGTTTCACCTCTCACCTAATCATAGTTCAATGAGGATGCCTCTATGTGGTCGTCTGATGTTCTAGAAATAGCAGCCAAATATACTTTGAAGGAATAATTTTGAGATAGACAGGGTACATTAGATAATGCACTCTTAGATAGACAGTGTTGGTTATGAAAATGGTATGGATATGGTAAAGTTCGGGTCTAAGTTCCAGTGATGACCATAGCTATGTTTATTACTCTATTTAAGTCCCTGGGTTTAGCAACGTTATCGCCACCACTAAAACTAATGGCACCACTAACACCACCACCAATACCACTACCACCCCTACTATCACCAACATTGCCACCACCACTGTCACGACGACGACTACCACCACCATCACCATCACTGCTACTACTGCTAGAAAAAAAGCTAGTGAAGCAGCGACACCACCACCGGTGTGTATATACTACCACCAAGTCTGTAATTTTATATAGTACCACCGTTACTATGCACCACAGGCACCATCAAGATCACCACCACCACCACCACCGCCACTAACACCACGACCACCACGACCACCATCACCATCACCACCACCACCACCACCACCACCACCACCACTGGTATCATGATCGCCACCATCATCATCATCAACATCATCATCATCAACATCAACATCATACCACGATGACTCCTTTGCCACATACCACTGCCACCACGGTCGGTTCCTTCGCTACCATTCATTATATGCTATGTGAGGCTGGTTGGTTGGTTGGTTGGTGGTTATCGTGGTTGGAGCGTTATTTTTATCCCATCCGCCCCCGTCTCACTTGAAAAGGAGTAAAGTCGCTTCCCGTATGTAGACTTCCTACGAAGCGTCGGAATGTCGGATTGCGTGGGAGTATTGGATGGGATCTTTATTTCGACATTTTTTATCGATTCACCATCTTTTATCTATGGTATCCTGGTAGAAACATACATACATGCTGATCACTTTTCATTATATCACACTTTCACCCATTCGACAGCCGTTTCTTTTCTCTACACAATATATATATCGCGGGCCGTTTCTTCTCAGTGCTGGTGTTCCTATATTTCCCAAATACACCTCAAGCGACATACTACGCCTTTAGTTTAATAGTTTACATGTGGAGTTTGCAAATAGAGAAACTACTCTATGTACTAAGTGTTTTCTCAGATAGGGTAAAACTTAGTACTTAGTGATTTTTAATGGGTCTGTTGTTTCTCCCCCACCCCGCCCCGGCTACTTTAATTCTAAGTTCTCTTCCGCGCAATGCTCTTTTAAGCAATTAGGTTAGCGTCATATTCTGTGTCATGTTGAATCTCCTTGAGAACTACTTTAAAGGTACGCGTGTCTGTGGAGTGCTCAGCCACTTGCACGTCTAATTTCACAAGTGAGCTGTTCTCTCGATCGGATCAACCGGAACACTCGTCGTCGTAACCGATGGAGGACCAGTTAAGTTAGCATAGGGTTTACCAACATTAGCCACTGGAATATGATCAATAAGAATATGTTGCTCTACTGTCGCAGAACTAGACATACTGCAATAGCATATGTCAACCGTTAGTGAAGTCTGACTCTAGATAAGTTTGGTGAAGCAAGGGTTTCGGCCTTGTTTGTCGAAATTGGTTTGAGTCTCATTCATCTCTATGACATTTCTGGGATCAAGAATTTCCTCTTGCAGCCCATGCTGATGCAGACCACTCTAACTCACACTCTATCAGCTCTAGTGTGCCTCAAAATTCCACTCACAAGGCTTTGGTCGGCCCGAAGCTATAGTAGAAGACACTTGCCCAAAGTGCCACACATTGGGACTGAACCCGGAACCATGTGGTTGGGAAACAAGCTACTTACCACACAGCCACTCCTGCGCCTATTACAAACATATTTTTATTAAAAATCAAATATACG
>NC_069001.1:6514394-6514797 GCF_001194135.2 Octopus bimaculoides | reverse complement strand
CATCATCAACATCACCATCACCATCGTCATCACCATCACCATCACCATCACCATCACCATCACCATCACCATCACCATCACCATCACCATCATCATCAACATCACCATCACCATCACCATCACCAACACCATCACCATCACCATCACCATCGTCATCACCATCACCATCATCATCAACATCACCATCACCATCACCATCACCATCGTCATCACCATCACCATCACCATCACCATCACCATCATCATCATCATCATCATCATCATCACCATCATCAGACGACGTGCATTGTGCCCCTCCCCCACCTTACTACAGTAACAGTCTACAATCTGCACCATCATCCCAACCACCACCACCACCACCATCACCACAACAGCCATCATCACCATTGTCACCACCACCACC
>NC_069001.1:6511727-6514294 GCF_001194135.2 Octopus bimaculoides | reverse complement strand
ATATACATATGTATATGTATATGTATATGTATATATGCATGTATGTATTTGTGTGCCTGTGTTTGTTCCTCCACCATTGCTTGACAACCGATACTGGAGTGTTTACGTCCCCGTAACTAAGCGCTTCAGCAAAGGAGACCGATAGAATAGGTACTAAGCTTACAATTTATTCGACTAAATGCGGTGCTCCAGCATGGCCGCAGTCAAATGACTGAAACAAGTAAAAGAGAATTACGGAGAGTACATCTTATGTAAGAACCTAGACGACTGCGATTTATCCTTGACGATAAACCTCGCTCATTCCACTTGGTTTTCTTTTAAAAATAAAAATGCAAACTAAATTTTGAACAATATAAAAATAATCGAAGCAATTGTCGCTATTTTCATTACAAATTGAATATAAATTTCATAGAAATTCAATTTTATTCTTATTATATACGTAAGTAAAGCAGAAGCGTTGATTTGTTTACAAATGACATGGCGACTTAAATGTGGTTGAACGTTTTGTCTTCAATTGTGACTCTTTAAATATATTCCATGAAAGAAAACTAGAAGAATGAACAATGAGTAAATAAAACAAAAAAATAACAAACCAAGTCAAAGAATTGGAAAAGAAAAGCCCACACATATCTATGTGCGTGGATGTGTATACGCGTGAATGTATATATGCGTGTAAACGGTTGTGTGTGTATATATATATATATGTGTGTGTGTGTGTGTGTGTGTGTGTGTGTGTGTGTATGCATATGTATATGTATGTATATATGTATCAATATATGACTGTTTGTATAAAAATTCTAATTTCCAAAGAGATATTTTCAGGCATTTTTCTTAATTTTGTATTTCGACAGAAACAAAGAAACAAATATAAACGAAAAAACAAAAAACAAAAACACAGAAAGAAAAATGAGACAAATTCAAAAAAAAAAAAAGAAAAAAAAAAGAAAAGAAAGGACGAAACAAAGAAACAACTCTGTATACTTTCATTTTGATTTACTTGTCTTTCTTTTGTCATAAAATATTTGACGTTATTAAGTCGACAGCTCTGGGAAATTTCGCAATTAAACGATTGCAATTCGTCAAAACACACCTTTCTTTTATTAAATGGAATAAATGAAAAAACTGAGGGTAGCAGATGGTTTGTTTCTCAACAAGCTAACCTAAGTGGTCATTTCAAGTTAGTTTATCAGCGATCATTATAGACAGCGCAGCAAATGACCTAAAGCGCATTAAGTATTAGCAATCAAATATTGAAATTAATATAAAATATTCTCCGCTTTCGGTTCGGGCACCTGGATACAAACGTGTCAGTGTATCGCACTTACTGTTGTAGTAGCTGTTGTTGTTGTTGTTGCTGTTGGTGTTGTAGTTGCTGCTGCTGCAGAAGGTGATGATGATGATGATGATGATGATGATAATGTTGCGGTTGTTATTCATGCTGCTGCCGTTTTCGTTATTAATTCAATCTCCTACAACAACTATAACAATAACAGCAGTTGTCTACAACAACAACAAAAACCAGAACAGCTACTACTACCACTACCACTACTACTACTACTACTACTACTACTACTACTACTACTACTACTACTACTACTACAGTATGCATCCCATTGTTATATCGCTTCCATGTTTCCACACCAGAAGTAACTATTAGCAAGAGCAATACGTACGGTTTTATATGTGTGTGTATGTGTGTGTGTGTAAACATAAACGTACATACATACATACATACATGCATACATACATGCGTACGTACATATACACACACAGGGTGCGTAACATGTTTCAGGACAGATTTGTTTGTAAAAATAAAACAGGTATATAATAACAGATAATATCTTTATTTATCAAAAAAAAAAAAATGCTATGAGGCTAAAAAATGAAACTTCTTTTCTATAATGTTATTCAATAAAGCCACCTTCAGCTTCCACAACTGCTTCTATGTGAGATCTAAATCATCTGCATGCTCGAATCAAGTGGTCCTGGTTCATTTTGGACAATACTCTGACTGTGGCAGCTTTCATAGAATCATTGGTACTAAGGGCGTGTTCATTGGCTTCTCTCTCAACAACGCTCCGCACAATAAAATTTGCTTGGGTTATTGCCTAAGTTATTGCCAAGTCTTCACATTTTTAGTCTATCATTTTAAGCTTAATTAAAATATAGTTTGTTTTTACATATATATATATGTGTGTGTGTGATTTCGGTCATTTACTTGTTTTAGTCGATTGACTGCGGCCATGCTGGAGCACCGCCTTTAGTCGAAGAAATCGACCCCAGGACTTATTCTTTGTGACCCTAGTACTTATTCTATCGTACTCTTTTTGCCGAACCGCAAAGTTACGGGGACGTAAACACACCAACATCGTTTGTTAAGCGACGGTGTATGGACAAGCACAGCCCCCCCCACACACACACACAAATATATACATATATATATACGACGGGCTTCTTTCAGTTTCCGTCTACTAAATCCACTCACAAAGCTTTGGTCGGTTCGACACTTGTCCAAGGTGCCACGCAGTGGAACTAAACCCGCAATCATGTTGTTGGGAAGCAAGCTT
>NC_069001.1:6506089-6510323 GCF_001194135.2 Octopus bimaculoides | reverse complement strand
ATATTTATATTTTTATATATATACATACACAGACATATTTGTGATTGTGTTTGTGTTTCTGGGTGTGCATGTTTGTGTACGTATATATGTGTGAATGCGCGCGCGTGTATGTGTGTGTGTGTGTGTGTTAGTTGAGGGATATTAGCAAAAGTAATTCTCCGAGCGGCAGCAATGTGAAATGACAAAAGATTTTTTATAATAACGTGGATATGATTTATCATTAAATTTTGACGTTTGGCTGAGGAAGATACGCATATATTTTGAGTGAGATATCAAATGAGAAGATTAAACATTCAAATCAGGTGAGAAAAATCTTGTCGACAAAATAAATATTCTATTATACTTGTGGAAATTTATTAAATGAAAAAAGAATTATTTATTCTTTCGGTTACAGGCACAAGGTCTGAAATGTTTTGAAGAGCGGGTAGTGGATTACATCGATTCTAGTGCTGATCTGATTCTTATTTTATCGACCACCGAAAAACGAAGGGCAAAGTCGTCCTCGGTGGCATGTAAGCTCAGAAGGTAAAAAACCGGAAGAAATACCCTGAGCAATTTGTCCGGTGTGCTGAATATCTTGTCAACTCAAATTAATTCGTTCTTTCCACTATAGGCACATGACCTGAAATTTTGGGTGCTAACGTCCAGTTGACTACATCGACCCTAATGCTCAAATAGTACTTATTTTATCGACCCCGAAAGGATGAAAGGCAAAGTTGACCTCAGCAGAATTTGAACTCAGAACGTAAAGACGGACGAAATGCCGTTAAGTATTGGACTGGTGCATAATTATTGCGGTTTCTTTTCAACAAATTTTATTCAACAAAAACAATAACGATATTTAACAAAAACATCTTTAAACGACGGTCTGACCGTCTGCCAAGCAAATGGGAAGCAGTAATTGAAGTAGATGGTGAATATGCTCCGGAATAATCATTTAAAGATGTTTTTGTTACTTGTTGAAAAAAAGCCGCAATAATTATGCACCAACCCAATATTTTGTCGAGAGGCAAATAAATTACACACACACGCACGCACGCACACATACATACATGCATACATACATACACACACACATTTTCCCTCTGTCAAATTTGTTGAAAAAAAGCCGCAATAATTATGCACCAACCCAATATTTTGTCGAGAGGCAAATAAATTACACACAGGCGCGCGCGCGCGCACACACATACATACATGCATACATACATACACACACACATTTTCCCTCTGTCAAATTTACTCACAAGGTATTGATCGGTTTGGGGCTAAAATAGAAGACCACGGATCATGGTGCTGCGTAGTGGGACTGAACCCGAAACCAAGTGGTTAGAAAACAATCTTCTTTAACTACACTCGCAGATCCTTGTTTAATCCTTTCTCGCAAGCGAGTAAATACGCCGTTCTTCATCAAAAAGAAAACAAAACAGGACAGAGTATAAACGCAACAGCATATCGTCGCTATAGAAATTGCACAACACAGAGAAACAGAACAATATAAAGCAACAATAACGTATTTTCAATGACTTCCAAAATGGCGAAATACTCGATTATTTAAGAGGCATTGATTACACTTTGTTTGTTTTAGAATATTTCTTCCTTCCTACGTTTTAGAAGTGTTATCCTTTTACTGCATTATTATTATTACATTTTTTGTGATTCTATTTTTAAAAGTAATATTGAAGCTGTTTTTTTTTATTACTTGTTTTTTTTTTTTTTCAAGTAGACATTGAACAAATTTGATAATTATAAAGATTTTGTTTTTAAATCTATTTTCCATTGTTAATGAAAGTCGAATTAATTACCAAGTGAATGATAATATATAATGTTCTGCGATGCAATTACACTGAGCGTAAAAAAACACGACGATAAATTTACTCTCGAGATTTGAAATTGGTATGCTAAGACGTTTGAAGAGGATTTTCGCTACAGACGGCATTTTCTATGTATTGATAAGACAATACATACATACATACATACATACATACATACATACATGTTGGCACTCAGTCGCTTACACCGTCGAAGGTTCCAGTTGATCCGATCAACGGAACAGCTTGCTCGTGAAATTAACGTGCAAGTGGCTGAGCACTCCACAGACACGTGTGCCCTTAACGTAGTTCTCGGGGATATTCAGCGTGACACAGTGTGACAAAGCTGGCCCTTTGAATTACAGAAACAGGAAGAAAGAATGAGAGAAAGTTGTGGGGAAAGAGTACAGCAGGGTCCGCCAACATACCCTGCAGGAGCCTCGTGGGGCTTTAGGTGTTTTCGCTCAATAAAGACTCACAACGCCCGGTCTGGGAATCGAAACTGCGATCCTATGACCGCGAGTCCGCTGCCCTAACCACTGGGCCATTGCGCCTCCACACATACATACATACATGCATGCATACATACATATATACATGCATAAATACATATGTATATATATATAGATGTATATATATATATATACATTATTATGATTGACCGTTGACTGAACACTATTCAATTTTTTTTCTCCGTGTTTTTCTCCTTGTCTCCGTATTCTTTCTGTTGAAGAGCGTAGCTCGAAACGTCAAAGACTTTCTGTATTCCCGAGCGTCATACTAATATATACTTTTGTTATTTACACCACCTGTCCTCGTCTGTTGTTATTATTTGTATATTCTCCCATATATATATATATATATATATATTCATACATACATCGATCACACACACACACACACATAGTATTGCTGCTTTAAACACAAATATTTCCAACAATGCCTCAAAAGATGTCTAGTCTAAAATTCTGCTACAATCATTGATTTATTCATCCTCAGGCTGTAATAATTACCATTTCACAGATGTACACCTTGATGTTCGCCTTTTTTTTTTTCTTTTTATTGCTACGACATCATCGTCTGCTTGTCTGAAATATCTAGCTTCATACTCTCTTTCTCCTTCTCTTCATTCAAAGCTCCCTCGTCCTACCGTCACCCTTATTGTGTTTCACTTCACACACCCTACATTTCACCCCATTTGGATTAACCTCTGCGACCCCCACTTTTTCCTGCAGATGTTCAAACACCACCAAATCTAAGAGAACATAGAAAATCCTGGTCACACCCTATCCCCTGACTAAACCGTCACCGCTGTTTCAACTTATATGTAACCTTTACTGTATTTTTGGTGGGGGCTTGGGGGAGTTCCTATAGGCACAAGACCTGAAATTTTAGGGACAGTCGGTTACATCGATCACACTGCTTAACTGATACTTATTTTACTGAGCCCTAAGAATGATGGAAAGGAAATTTAACTTCGGCGAAATTTGAACTCAGAATGTAAAGTTGGGAAGAAATGCCTCTAAACATTTTGTCTGGCGCACTAACGATTCTGCTGGTTCACCGACTTAATCCGGAGGATAATTATAAATCGTTATTTAATCGACAGAAAAAGGGGCAAAATACTGGTTTTGCGTTCTGAGTTCAAATACTGCCGAGCTCGACTTAGTCTTTCATCCCTTCGAGGTCGACAGTAAAAGTACCTCCTCCTCCTTTTCTCCGTCCTCCTCCTTTTCCTACTCCTCCCACTTTCCTCCCCTCCCCCTCCTTATCCTCCTACCCTCCCTCTTCTCCTACTAGGGTTAATGAGCCCCTTCACCATAAAACATCAGGCCTTGTGACTATAGTACAATGGATTATTAGACCAGTAGGCTTTATTTTAATTACGCCCCTTTCCACTCTGGGTTCAAATTCTCCAAGATCAACTTTACCTTCCCGGGGGTCAATAGAATAAAGTGTTATTCAGCTGAAAACACTGATCGGTTAAATAGGCTGCGTCTCTTCTCTAAGACTGCGAAAATCACAAATCTGTGTAGGACCTGGATGAACATCTCCACATTGCTTATTAAATGTATATGAATAAGACGGTGCAGATGTGGCTGTGTGGTAAAAAAACTTGCTTCCGGGTTCAGTCCCACTGCATGGCACTTTGGGCAAGTGACTTCTACCACAGCCTTGGGCCGACCGAAGCCTTCGGAGTTGATTTGGTGTGGTGCCTCTATGCTTGTGTTTGTCTCCCACCACCGCTTGACGACTGGTGTTGATGTGTTTATGTCCCCGTAAATTAGCGGTTCGGCAAAACAGACCGATAGAATAACTGTACAAGGCTTTAAACAATAAATAAATAAATAAAATAAAAGTTCTGACGGTCGATTCATTCGATTAAAAGTTCTTCAAGACGGTGCCCCAGCATGGCCGCAGTCTAA
>NC_069001.1:6497887-6501438 GCF_001194135.2 Octopus bimaculoides | reverse complement strand
GGAATCGCTAGTTAGTAAATGATCCTCTCTTAAGGTGCCAATATCGTCGTTTGCTTCCAAAGATAGTTGCTGGAAGAAGTTCTCTCTTTGTAGCCATTTTATATTTCTTTACCTCACATTTTCTCGATCTCCTTTGTGTCTAATTCATTCCATTTTGGCCACTAACGCACGCAGTAGTGACTAAAAGTACATATCTTAAATCTCAAATTATCTCTTTGAACGGAAGAGAAAATCTGTTCCTTTCTTAAAATAACATGAAAGCTTAGATGTATGTCTAATAAGAATTTTAAAAGAAATATCTCAGCATCAAATCAACAAAGTAGTTGTATGCTGTCAACTTAACGTGACAGTCCCCTGAAGGGAATAATACTATTGTTGGTTAGGCGTAGGAAGCTGCACCGCTTCCTGTCGGCCTTAACATATTTACTGTGTCCTTATGTTTACAAGGAGGAGACAAACACCTCCACCCAGCTAAGCCTGCATCCAAAGACATGTTTCTGAGTCTTTGCTCGTCATCAGTCTGGAGTAGCATATTGTTACATTGCTAAATTTAGTGACTATTTAAGTAATAAGCTCGTAGATGGTTAATGGGTTGGATGTGGTACTGAGGAAGGAGCAAGAAGTTCTGAAATGTGTATATACACCTTTTCCCTATTTTTCTATCTTCGATTGCATTGTTTACATAGTCGTATTCGTATACAAAACGTCGTAATTTTCAATGCTGGCTTTAGTTTCAAAAGAAAATCTGTAGAAATAAATTTAAAACGGAAGTATATATAGCACATATGTATGTGTGTGTCTGTGTGTATGTATATATGTAGACGTGTGTATGTCCATGTGTGTTCGTGTGTATTCTTTCTTTTTAAAGACGGAATTGTATGAATTGAAGGCGATTTGGCTGCTATATCAAGTACGTCGGTCAACCGCATAAAAGCTCCCTTGTTGACGACATTACTTTAAAATTTTCCGATTTAACTATTGTCAACGAATAGTTCCACTTATCTGACATTAAAAGAAAAGGACAACGAAACTACTAGACCCACAACCACCACTAACACTGCCACAACTACCACCACTAACGTTGCCACCACTACCACCGTTACTCTAATTACCAAAATCACCATCATCACCACCTCTTCTTTCATCATCATCAGCGTCATCGTCATCGTCATCATCATCATCATCGTCATCATCATCATCGTCATCATCATCATCATTATCATCAACATCATGGTTGTCGCCGTCATCATCGTCGTTATCATCGTCATCATTACCATCATCATCGTCATCATTACCATCATCATCGTCGTCGTCGTCATCATCATCATCATCACCGCCACCCTCTATTTCCACTACCAACTTTGTTCCCGCCGCCGCCGCCACCACCACCACCATTACTATCGTCGTCGTCATCACCATCACCACTATCGCGGTGTTTTAATGAAAGCCATTGAAGTTGATCAAACTGGTTTGTGATGCCAGTTACCTGCAAGATTAGAGCTTCAAGGAAACATCGAGATCTTGATTAGGCGTGGAGCTGTGAAATCAGCTGTTGCCTCCAAACATCATCAAAGAAATATTAATTGATTAATTGCTTAATTAGGCATGAAACTCTAGTGAAACAGAGATAAGAGTCTTGCTTGTAAAGAAGACATGATACTGACCATAGGATATGAACTCGGGATACCGGGATATGGAAACTACGATATTATCAGGCTGTAGCTAATTAGCATAAACTATGAATTTGGTTTTATTTGTTACTCTAGACAAGGGTTAAAGGGAGGGAGGTGGCGGTTCTTCTATTTATATTGTAAACTAACCGAACGATCTGTTAATTTGACAACTAGGTTACTAAACAACCAACTAACCTACCAAACCAACCGATTGGCTAATCAACTAACTGTTCAAATAAGCAAACAACTAAATAATAATCCAACCGACCAAACAAACAACCAATCAACCAACCGACCGACCAACAAACCAACTGACCGGCCAACCAACCAACCCACCAACCAATCAACCTAAGGGTACCTCTTCCTTGTATGTTAACCCTAAGGATATATTATCACTACAATAAGCCCCCTCTTTTCCTACTACGTAACCATGAGTAGGAGGGGGGGGGGGTTACATCGACTCCAATACTCAGCTGGTACTTATTTTATTGACCTCGAGAGGATGAAAGGCAAAGTCAACCTCGGCGGAATTTGAACTCAGAACACCAAGGCAGATGAAATGCTGCCAAGAATGATATCCGGTGCGTTAGCGATTCTACCAGCTCGTCGCCATAACTTGAATTAATATTACGAGTGTTTAGCATGTGCATGGATGTACGTGTGTACGTACGTGTGTGAGTGTGTACGTACGTGTGTGCGTGTGTGTGTGCGTGTGGCACTGTATGAGCAAATAACTGAATAACTTGACCGATAGCCTAGTTTGTGCAAACGGATGTCTGTATTGCGATAAGTATGTGCTTGTGTGTGTGTGTGTGTGTGTGTGTGTGTGTGTCGCCGTTTGTATATTTTGTTCTTATGTACATACGTGTAAAGCAGGAAGCATCCATCTTTATCTGTTATACAATTCGCCTCCATTGCAACGGAGACAACTCTATATAAGACTTAATAAAACAGCCCTATATATTTTTTTAAAAGAGATTCTTATTCATTTATTTATTTATTTCTTGCTTTATGCATAGCGGAACCGAAATCAGTGGGAATTCAACACAAAAGCATTTCAATAAACAATGACAGCTGATCTGAGGAGTCTCTGTTGTCGATTATGCTCCTGCGTCGAACCTGTCAATCATCACTAATCCTGAAGCAGTTGCACACACACACACACACACACACAATATATATATATATATATATATATATATATATATATATACATGTATGTGTGTATGTATGTATGTATGTATGTGTATAGGCCTCAGGAAAGTCTATTAATTTCAAGGGAAGAATGAAGAATGGTGAATGATGTTGAAATCAATCCGATCTACATTTTATTTTATGATTGAGGTAATGAGGCTGATAATATAGAACGTTTCCGAGAAATAGAAAGTGGGTTACTACCTTGACCCAATTCGAAATCTTATCTCTATCCTCCACTCTATTGTCTATTGCTATGTGAGATTAATATATGTTCTTTAATCTGTGAATTTAGGAGGAATCACTTTTCTGAGGAATAACCTATATTTTCACGCTTATGTACAATGCACTTCTTTCCATACAAGATCTATATACATACATACATACATACATTCATACATACGTACATACATGCATACATACATACATACATACAAATGAACCCATACAACAGAACAGCAATATGCATGTATGTATGTATGTATGCCTGTTTGTTTACACACACACACATACAAACACACATATTTCTCTTTTTATCTCAAGATGCACACACATATATAAATACACATGCACGAAAATACAGATGTATATTGACACATTTATACAGATGCAGATATACACACATATATACAAATGTATACAGACGTACATCTATATGTATGTGTATACTTATATATATATATA
>NC_069001.1:6494811-6496617 GCF_001194135.2 Octopus bimaculoides | reverse complement strand
TGTGTGTGTGTGTGTGTGTGTGTGTGTTTGTGCGTGTGTGTGTATATGTGTGTGTATAGCAGACAGAGACACAGACAGACAGTCACATGAAATGTCGAGTTTGATTTTGAAAGAAAGCAGACGATAGTTAAGTGACTGTGAGTGAAGACAAACAATAAGCAACAGTTAACAATAAATAACAATACACAACAACAAAAAACAAACGAGCAAACAACAATATTATCAATAACAATCACGATAACAAACAAAAACAACAACAACAACGACAACAACAACAACAAAAGCACATGGACAGACAAAATGAAGAGAGACACACCAGAGAATGAGGGAGAGAGAGAGAGAGAGGATGAGAGGGGAGAGGAGCAGACAGAAAGATAGACAGACGTGATGTTGTTATTTTAGTTCCTGTGTAGTAGTAGTAGTAGTAGTAGTAGTAGTAGTAGTAGTAGTAGTTGTTGTTGTTGCTGTTGTTGTTGTTGTTGACAAAACTCAGACATGAACATAAATAGATTTTATTGATTGGTTTTGTAGGCTTTTGTGGCAGTAGATTCCATGACCTTCACCGATATTCATAACTGTTTATTGTTGCTATTATTCGGTTCTTAACCTTCTAAGTTCAAACCACGCTGAGGTCAACTTTGCTTTCAACGGATCAGGGTCGAGAAAATAAAGTACCAATCAAGGGATTAATGGAATCGACTAACCCCTTCTCTTCTAATGTCTAAATTAGAAACCAATTATTATTATTATTATTATTATTATTATTATTATTATTAAATGTTTGACTTTTGCTTTGTATTTGTACAAGTTGGCTCCAAGTCTCACCCAGGGACCTCAAGAGGCAACAAGTTAGAAGTTCAAGTCGGTGTTATGCCTGGGGTGTCATATATTTGGTTTTGCACAAAGCATTGTTCTAGAGAATGTTCAAGAAAACATAAGAAAATTATAAATTTGTTTTAAAATTTGATATTACATAGACAGTATTTTACGTAGCATATATAGGCAGTTCCCATGAGCACTATTTTTTGAATTTCTGCCATTTTTGGATTTCTTCGTATCTGAGTTTGGCAGGAATCAGCCCCTTTTGCTATCATTCCTAGGACACCGATGACAACAGGTATTGTTTTAGTCTTGAGGTTCCACATTTTGCCAGTTTCTATCATTATTATTATTATTATTATTATTATTATTATTATTATTATTATTATTACTATTCTTCTTCTTCTTCTTCTTCTTCTTATTATTATTATTGAGTGAGGGAACTTAGTTGAGGGAACGGCAGGAACTTAGTTGCCAACCCAATATGTTATATTATATTATATATATAGCTTTTATCTATTATTTTAAACTTGTTTCGGTCATATGACTGCGACCAAGATGGGGCACCACCTTCAATGATTTTAGTCCGAACAAAACGACCCCAGTATTTTTTTAAAGCCGAGAACTTATTCTATCGGTCTGTTTTACCGAACTATTACGTTACGGGAACGTAAACACACCAATACCGGTTGTCAAGCGGTGATGGTGAGGACAAATACACAATATATATATATATATATATATGTATATAAACGATGGCCTTCTTTCAGTTTCCCTCTACCAAATCCACTCACAAGGCTTTGGTTGACCCGAGGATGTAGTAAAAGTGGAACTGAACCCGGAATTATGTGGTTGAGAAGCAAGCTTCTTACCACACGGACATGTATTTATTTATGTGTGTGTGTGTGTGTGCGTGCGTGCGCGAGTGTACATATTTACATTTTATGTTTTGCATATGAATGGATCGGCGAGCACGTGCATAAGTAT
>NC_069001.1:6493037-6494684 GCF_001194135.2 Octopus bimaculoides | reverse complement strand
GTTAGTTGTGCATGTTTTTACTAAATGTGACGGAGAGATAGATACAGAGAATTGCATAGCCGGCCTTTTTTGTTATATAAATAGACAGCTTTATCTGAAAGAATAACTAAAATTTCCTGACATCAAAAATAAGCTTCTAATTATAGAATACAATGAACTAAATATAAACAACGCAATAGATAGATAATAAAGTGTTGGTCAAAATGGAAGTGCGAGTGTGAGTGTGTGTGTGTGTGTGTGCCGTCGGTGATACATCCGCGTACACACATCTTTTTATAGAATCCATTCTTTTTCAATTGTCCCATTTTCTATCAAATGACTTTTTAATCATAAACTATTACATTCTACTTTTGTGTTTCGTATTTTTTCGCTTGACTCTAAACTGAAGGGCACACGCACGTACACACATATACACAAGCTTGCTTCCCGGGTTCAGTCCCACTGCGTGGTACCCCAAAGCCTTGTGAGTGGGTTTCGTAGACGGAAACTCAAAGAAGCCCTTCGTATATATCTATGAGCGTATGTCTTTGTTTCTGTGTTCGTCCACTCTCCCACACTGCTTGACAATCGGTGTTGGTGCATTTGCCATCGAAAATTATACTAGTCTCCGAATAAGACACCGTTACACTGTCCCCAAGGCCTCACTCAATCCGTCTAGAGCAAAGGTCAGGTAGTGCAATCGCTTGGGATTCAAAGACCCATAGCGATTTAAAATCTCGCCCAAAATTCTGAGAGATCTACACGAGGTGGTGGTGGTGGTGGTGGTAGTGGTGGTGGTGGGGTAGATGTTTTGAAGGAATAACTTGATCTTCTGCTATCCAAGATCGCAGAGGAACCGAGATCACGGTGAGAAACCAAAAAGTGGGCAGCAATATCAGACTCATTCATTCACCAAAAGCCAACTGGCGGAGTCCCAGCATGATAGTGACAGTAACTTCGAAGTTTCGTACAGTTAAGCCATCGTCGAACTGCTTATCTTTTGCGCAATGAGTTCAAATTCTGCCGAAGTTGACTTTGTGCTTCATCCTTTTGACGTCGATAAAATGAGTACCAGTTGAATACTGGGGCCCATGTAATCGACTCAATCTGTCCTCCAAAATTGCTGGCGTTGTGCCAAAATTTGAAACCAGCATGCACGCGCACACACACACACACACACACACACACACATATATATACACACACGCACACACACACAAATAAGTAACGACGGTGGCTTGTGAGCAATTTTTCAACTGTAAGGCACAATTATATGCGTCACTAAAGTAACTGAGGGTGATTTTCGAACCAGTATTGCTAGAAATAAGAGTCAAAACAACTCAATAGCCACAACACATATCGTTTGCATTTAAAGTGAATATACATACATTCATATATAGATACATACACGCATGCATGCATACATACATACATACACTCATATACATGTGTGTGTGCATGTGTGTATACATACGCACATACCGTTTGCATTTAAAGTGTATATTATATATATATATATGTATGTGCGTATCTATGTGTATATATATATGTATATATATATATATATATTTGTATGTATTTCTGGTCGTATCAGCTTACATGACTGATACGACCAGATATACACACACACACACACACACACACACACACACACACACATACATATAT
>NC_069001.1:6492433-6492883 GCF_001194135.2 Octopus bimaculoides | reverse complement strand
TATATATATATATATAGATAGATAGATAGATAGATAGATAGATAGATAGATAGATAGATAGATAGATAGATAGATACACCCCTCTACCAAATTGGAAGCCATATGCATATGCAAGAGAGATCAATACAGCTGGTAGTTAACAGTTGAGAATGGAGTGCGCGTGGGGTGTGTATGCGTGTTCATGTAGGTGTGCGTTTATGTGTGTGTATGTATGCGAGTGCACATGTGGTACATATGCTGGCATGTCTTTGTGTGTATCAAATTCCACATGCGTACATGCATAAGTTTGCATTCAGTTTCTTGATGAATCTCTCTGTGTGAATGTGAACGTGCATGTGTCGATTCCTAAATCTGCATTTGAGTGCATTTTTTGCAAGTGTATATTGATTTTAAGTGTGCATCAGTATACATACTTGCATGAATGCATATATATATATATATATATATATA
>NC_069001.1:6488698-6491680 GCF_001194135.2 Octopus bimaculoides | reverse complement strand
ATATATATATATATATATATATATATATATATAATATGTATGTCTATATGTAATTATGTATATGTATATAAGTGTGCATGTATATGTGTATATGTATGTGATTGTTCAGTTTTATTTCAAGATTTTTTTGCCAATAGAGAAAGAACCGGTTTCTAATCTAGATCCAAGGCTCGTTCATTGGAATTTCAACATCAGCAACAAGGTATTTTTGTTTGTTTGTACGTTTGTATGTATGTATATGCACAGATTTGTATGTTTTGCTTTATGTATGTATCCTCATGCATATAGTTGCATATCTAGACATGCTCATGTATATTTAAATGATAAACACCTGGAAAGTTTTACAGATTTTTACAGTTCCAGTGATGGATTGGATCCGTAGTTTTCGAATAAGCTTTCTCCTTTCTGGTTTTGAGAAAACTAATTTCTCAAGATTGCTATCTAGGAAATGTGTTACATATCTCGGGTTCCCAATAATTACAGGCATAAACCTAAATTTGTAATCTGGATAGAGTAACAGCAGATTTCACAATAGTTCAGCATAGGTGTTCTCTTTTTCACTGATCTTCAACTTCATGTTAACATCCGCTGGGCAGCTAATTTCCACAACTCTGCACAATTTCTCTTCTCTATCCCAAATCATTATATCAGATCTATTGTGCTTTCCTCTCAGTGTTATGTTGCATGTCTCTGCCAATAACATTTATGTAGATGAGCGATCTTTGTCCTCTATTAAGGGGCAGAAGTTTCTAAAATATAACATCTGATTTGGTTCGTTGTTCAGCATGATATTGCTGGCTGTAAAGCCTACCCTATTGCTAAATCGACTTTTGAAATTTCCTCGTTTTACAATCATCTACGAATATCTTGGTCAGACTCCATCCCTGTCACCTTTCAAGATGTCATAATCAGATCGAAGCTCTTCTTCACAATGTTTGTACTGTAGGCATATACTTTCAGTTCGTCACAAACATTAGTATTTCTACCTTCTTGCGAGCCAATTTCCTGTCCTTCAGCTTTTCACAATAGAAAGAGCGAGTGGTTTACCGTAAATACAAACATCACTGAGAGGTTGCCATACTGTATCCTCTCCGTGGCTTAACAACCACTTCCTGTTGGCATCAAGTTGCCTTTTATCCCGATTATGGTCTGTGGAACTTTAGCAAATTGAAGAGTCTCTAACATCCACGGGGGAACAGAATTGAATACATTTTTGGCTCTGACCAAGTTCCTCCTATGCCGATGCTTTCGACATCTCAGTTTTGCTAATCAAGAGCTGTTCAGCGCGTCCCTAAACATTTTCCTTCCTAGCTGTTCGTTGAGCTGTGATGATGGCGTTACGATGACAGTGATGTTGGAAGAGAATAAGATCAGATAGGTTATGTACATTTAATACATTAAATTCTGGCATGCAGTTTGCCAGTAGTTTTTCTCCGTGCATGTCGCACTGTTTTGAGTCATCAGTCTTGTTTCTACCAGCGCAAACTAGCATTGAATGCTTCTATCTCCATTCCGACCATACTAGTAAAGGTCCACAACGCTCCACCGATAAAAAGCTAATTTTTGCACCAACACCCAGCAACTAAGTGTCTAACTCGTACTTTTCTATCCCGGAGTATTTGAACTATACAGTCACCAGGGTATCACTATGGATGCCCTGGGTCGTATCGTTCTTTCGGATTTCTTCTAGCCACAGCGCACCCTCATTAAACTCTTTTCCTCATTCCAGATATTTCTGCAGAAGGAATCTATATTTTCCTCAAACGAAAACCTCTGTGACATTTATCGATTGTCCTTTCCCTATCTCCGTAAACTCTTAACTGATTTCAATTAAATTCCTTGTTATTTCCCTTCCAGCTTCTCTCTCCAGGTGCCGGAGACTTTAACTGACATCTTTTAACTCGCATTTAAGTGTGATTAATTTGTGTTCAAGTGTTTTCGTTTTGATCGTCTCTCTAAACATTGCTTCTATTTTATTTTTGCCATTTTGTTAGTGAAGTAATTTTCGTGTTTATATGTTACACACCTGGTAGTCTACGTTTATATGTGTATATATAGATGTATATAAATACATGTTGTGAAGGCGCATGGCTCAGTGGTTAGAGCGTAGAGCTTACGATGGTGAGGTTGTGAGTTCGATTCTCAGACCGGGCTGAGTGTTGTGTTCTTGAGCCAGACACATTATTTTACGTAGCTTCAGTTCACTCAGCTGTAGAAATGAGTTGTGACGTCACTGGTGCCAGGCTGTGTCGGCCTCTTTGCCTTTCTCTATATGGAGATAGATACGGCAAAGAAGTGAAGAAATTCTCTTAGAATCCATGAAATCCGGTTCGATCTCACCGTGTAATACTTTGAGAACCTTTTATCATAACCTCGTTTCGAGACAAGCCCTAGGAGTGAAATTGTGCTGATGGAAATGATGGAAGCTCGTCGGACGGACGACGAGTGTGGAACAAGAGCCAGCCTTGTTACTGTGTCACGCTGAATTCGTCAAACAATTCCGTTTTAGACATAAGTGTCTGAGCAATACTCTACCACTTAGAGGAAAATTCAGTGTGGGGATAGTTCAGACGATGAAGTAATTGGAATAGAGAAAATGAAAGCGGAATATTGATGTGTATGTATATGCATGTATTAAGTATGTGTATGTATATGTATGTATTGTATGTGTATTTGTGTGTCTCTTACAGACACACACACGCACACACACCCATACGTACGCACACACGCACGCACGCACACACACCACACACATACGCACGCACACACTCACAGACACATTCACACAAACGCATACACATACACACACGCACACACATTCCAGGATGTGACAAGTTCAAAGAAGTTTTGTTTCAAAGATATGTCTGAGAGTCAATAAACATTTAATCGATGTTCATTAGTACGACAAGATATATTTTGTCGAACTAATGATTATGGATTACGTGTATGCATATGTGTGTGTGTATATATATATATATATAT
>NC_069001.1:6484303-6485442 GCF_001194135.2 Octopus bimaculoides | reverse complement strand
ATATATATATATATATATATATATATATATATATATATATAAAAAATTCTAAAACTGATTTTTAAAAAGTATCCTTAATTTCTCAGCTAATTGTTGTGAACAAAAGAAATATTTTCGTTACATTTATGTATTTATTTCTTGTATTGGTCTCTCTCTGTCTCTGCTTATCTGTCTCCTACTCACTCATACTCTCTCTCTCTCTCACTCTCTCTCTCTCTTTACCCCCTTCCCCTATTATGTGTGAGCTCCAGCAAAGAAACCCTCCTCTAAGTGTATAGGTGGTCTTGTAGAGAGTGAAAGGGGACATCAGTTGTATAGATCAACGTTTTAAAGATGTCTCTTTGTATATTTAGAGCTTTCTTTTTCTTTTTTTTAATAATGGTCTGAATATATGAACCTTGTCTGATACTATAGCAATAGTTTTGGTTCAAATACTTTCTACATACATGACGGAATTGTTGACATCTTCGTTGGTTCCCAGTTTAAGGAAATCATCTGAAAATCACAGGCTCTGATTCTCTGATGTATATTTCTTGTAAGATACGCCTAGTTATTAAATGACAGTTGTATAAGTTGGTGCAATGATTTGAGAGATTTGGCTTTGGAGAGGTTTATGCATTTTATGTGATGAAACAGTGCTCTGGTGCGACAGCCAGGGTTAAACTGTCCGTCAATGTACTGGAAGAGGACAAATAATCCCTTTTGAGATTAGCGGGAGTAATACACAAATATAATACATATATATGTGTGTGTGTATGTGTTGCTATCACGTGATCACGTAATCACGTAATCAGCCAGATTATCGGATGCTGTTTTACATCACTAGTCACAATGCGTTTTGCATTGTTTTAGCATTCGAATGATGCCACTCCACTGGCGAGGCGAGTTGGTCAACATTCCCTTTGATAGGGAGGCTAGTCGGTCGCAGGGTGTATCCATTTGCAGCTGAGTGAACTGGAGCAACGTGAACACAACGCACCGGCTCGGTACAGGAATCGAATCCACGATCTAGGCAACACCCTAACCACTAGACCACGCGCCTTCACACACGCTCTTACACACACGCTCTTACACACACACACACACACACACACACACACACACACACACACACACACACACACACACACACACACACA
>NC_069001.1:6483048-6483772 GCF_001194135.2 Octopus bimaculoides | reverse complement strand
ATATATATATATATATATATATATATATACACATACATACATACATACATACATACATACATACATATATATTAAGAGAGAGAGAGAGGGAGTTCTTAATTAATTGATCAGTATCCTCATTCTTAATTGACAAATTTGTTGACATCATTTATAATGTTGTTTGTTTTCGTAATATATTACCATAATAACAAACAGGTTGCTTCTATCGATTTTACAAGTCACATTGTGGTCGTAATTTTTCAGATCCGGCAGGGCTAGGCTGAGATTCTTGCTAAGTACATTTCTGCGGTTGTGCTTAAAATCTGTTTACATACACACACATACATACACACATATGTATGAGTGTGTATGTGTGTGTGTATATATATATATGTATATACATCTGTCTTTCTGCCTGTCTGTATGTTTATATGCATGTGTATATGTATGAAATTTAAAGTATATGTTAATAACAGCAAAATTAACCACACTCAATAAAAAGTACACAAAACATGGAGTGTAAAGCTGGAAAATTTGCATAATTCAACGTGACAGACCGATTATGTCGAAGCTGACCCATTGAACTTACACGATCTTACAATCGTGGACCGAATAGCGTTTCTCAATCGGGATTTCCCCGGAACCCTAGGGTTCTGCAATGGTTTCCTAAGGGTCCCGCGAAAAGGAGTGAGATAAGCTGATGCTAATTTCAATTTATATATTTACACACACACACACACACACA
>NC_069001.1:6480615-6482732 GCF_001194135.2 Octopus bimaculoides | reverse complement strand
TGTGGTTTTAGAGTCAGGATTTGACTGCTATTTTTTCAGCGTGGTGGTATCTCTTGATACCCTGTATTATAATTTTAAAATTTTATATATATATATAAGTTCCAAAAAAGGAGAAAGACAAAAAACAACAACGTGAGGACGTGATACAGATAGTGTTACTAGACGCTCGGGAAATGAAAGAGAGAGAGTATGACGTTTCGAGCGGAGCTCTTCGTCGGAAACAAGGAAAGTTCAAAGAAGGGAAAAACGGAGGAAGAAAAAATCGCCACCGATGTCCACGAGGTTACCACGTGAACTACGATGAAAAAATATATAATTTCTTTTGTGCAGAGGTTCCTTGAGATATGTAATTTATTTTAAGGGTTATGAGAGGGTAAAAAAAGGTTGAGAAACACTGCCTTAATCACTAAGCCACGCATCTTCACTTTACTCTCCATATCGGCCCATAGTTCCTATAATACTCATATTACCTTTTCCTCCCATCTCTTTCCTTACTAATTCACCTGATCTTCTTCTCCAATCCCTATCAGTGCAATTTTTCATTATCTTCGTCTCATCTCATTGTCATTTCGTTTCTATACATAATATTAAAATATCTTTTTGCTCCCACCTTATTTCACTCAAATTTATTCATATTTAATTTTCGTCAAAACTTCCTTCATATTCCACATACTCTCATTCTTACTAATTACCTTCTCATTTCTTTAACTGCCACCCCAATCCCCACCACACACCCAGACAGCCAGTCTTCTAAGAATAATACATTTCCCTTTTTTTGTCATATTCTTTTGTCAGTACAGTTCTAACATTTTAACAAGTCTCTCTACCCGCCCCACATTTTACTATAATTTATATATTTTTCTTTATTTATACTTCATAATATTTTTCCCGTCACACCCCGTTATTTCACTTTCTTTGACCATTCTAATATTTTCTTTTACTGCCATCTTAGAAACCTTCAATATTCAATACCATATTATTAATACTGTCTTCTACTGTACTCATTTACATTATTTCAAATTTTTTTTTTTTTACTCCCTCCTAATTTTATGTTATAGATATTCAAGATGAATGTAATTCTCAATATTAATCTAATATATTCTGCTTCCTCTATTTATACACTGCTCAATTTCGCATACATCTTAGAATTGCCAAACATTTCAGAGTTCTAATATTAATTTATCCCAAAATGGTGAGCTGGTAGATTCGTTCGATGCTTAGCTATAATCTCTTCCGTCTTTACGTTCTGAGTTCAAAGTTCACCAAGGTCGACTTTGCCGTTCATCTATTTCAGGATCGATAAAATAAGTACCAGTTGAAAACTTGGGTCGATGTGATTAACTAGTCCCCTCCACCGAAATTGCTGGTCTTGTGCCAAAATTTGAAGCCAGTATAAACCTCAAGGCAGTGAGATGGTAGAATCATTAGTTTATCGGACAAAATGCTTAGCAACGTTTCTTCCGGCATTTTATATTCTGAGTTCAAATTCCTCTAAGGTCGACTTTGCCTTTCATTCTTTCGAGGTCGATAATATATAACGGACGAAATACCGCTAAGCATTTCGTCCGGCGTGCTAAGGATTCTGCCAGCTCGCCCCCTTCCTTTAGAATAGAATATTAAAGGTGAGGCGAAATGTGGGGTTGCTGCATAGGGTGGTGGTGGTGGTGGTATTGGTGGTACTTAAATGCAGAGGCTTGAATCTTGCTGTGATTTAGAAAGGCTGTACGATGAATTAATTAGTAATGCCAAAGATCATCCATTCTAAAATTCTCTACGCTGTTCATAGAAGGGAGGTGGGTTTATATGATATTATTTCATCTGTCTTTTCACTCAGCTTCAAAATTATTATCATTTTTGCCCAGCTTCTTGATTCGGGGAATTTTTTTCCATGTTGCTATGTGCAGTAATAAATGCTGGTCACTACGGTGAATACTTCCGGTACCACTCAGTTTTGGTGTGTGCTTGTGTTTTCGTGCTGGTCTCGGCATATTCCGGCACACACGCACACACACACACACACACACACACACACACACGCACACATACACAAACACACATACAAAAATACATACATACATACATACATACATACATACATACGTATATATATATATATA
>NC_069001.1:6479244-6479898 GCF_001194135.2 Octopus bimaculoides | reverse complement strand
ATATATACACACACACACACACACATAAACATAATCACATACACGCACATAAAAGGTATTTAGATGTAAGTATACGTATTAGACAGATATAAGACATGTGTAAGATCGATTTAAGATTGTTATGATGTAGATTTAATTTAACCATAATACAGAAATGTTAGATTATAAATATCAATGTTAAGTTATAAAGATAGATTGTGAGATATGTTGCTTGATATAAAAGAATTATTAGATAGCAAGATATAAGATGGGAAGATTGGTCGGTTGGTAGGTCGGTAGGTCGGTAGGTAGGTAGGTAGGTAGGTCCATAGTTCTGCCTCTCTGTCAATCTATCTATCTATCTATCTATCTATCTATCTATCTATCTATCTATCTATCATACATACATACATACATACATACATATATATATACACATACATATGTATATATACACACGTACATATGTATATATATATATGTGTGTATATATACATACATACATACATACATACATACATACAAACTAGTTAGTTAGTTTGATGCATAAATGTGTGGGTTTTGTGCGTGTCGTATTTTTGTGGTAAGTAGTTGTCTTTGTACATATATATATTTATGTATGCATGTATGTATGTGTATAGAGACGGAGAGAGAGAGAGAGAGAGAGTGGGAGAG
>NC_069001.1:6477977-6479123 GCF_001194135.2 Octopus bimaculoides | reverse complement strand
TCTTCTTCAATAAATTGTAGCATACTTACACAACTCCAAAGTGTGTGTCTATATATATATGCGTGTGTTTGTGTGTGTGTGTGTGTGTGTGTGTGTGTGTGTGTGTGTGTGTGTACTAGTTTGTATGTAAGAGTGAGGGATGGCTTGACTGACTGCGTGAGTATGAGGTTGCGTGACGTCCTGTATGTCGTGTGTGCGCGCGGAATGGTGTCGTGATTGTTTATGTGTATGTAGGCATCGCATGTCTATCTGTGTGTATATGTGTGTGAATTGCGTGGAGGTCTGTATGCGTTCGTATGTAGAAGATCAACATTCTAAGAGATGGCGTAGATGCAGTAAAAATGCGTCGCTTGTAGCTATATAAATATATAATTAACGTTGTGCAATAACATACCTATGCATGCGCGTGTATATGTATATATGTAGATACACGTCTACATATATGTGTTGCTACACAACATTGTTATACATGTGTGTGTGTGTGTGTGTGTGTGTGTGTGTGTGTGTGTGTGTGTTTCTTGAAGAGTAACTTTGAGTTCCATGTTTCGATTATTCCAAACGATTGAAGTAGAGAAACAGCACAACTTATAAGGAAAAAAGTATTCGCAAACACATCGAAATCTGATTAGTCACCAGCACAGAGAGATTTGATTCGTTGCCTTCCTTCCTTAAAAAACAAAAAAGCAACAAAATTACATCATACATCTATCTAATAATTGACATGCTCAGAAAAGTTGATAGGCTTGTGCATTCACGAGTGAAAACCCATGTTATTCTTCATATATTCAGTACTACTTTGTGTATAACACATACATAATAAAAAAAAAAACAGTTCGCATTGGTGTTGTTCTAAGTTTGATGATTAAATGACTGCTATTGTTTTATGTCATACTCCAATCATTCGTTGCATGGTAAGTACATTATTAAAGAACTAAAACATTTCAACCAGTTCTTCGTTGGAATTTTCTCAAGAAATAGCAATGGAAGTGTCTGCTAGATTTTATAGTGCCTAACTTTTGTTCAAAATCGGGAAAGGCTTATGTTATACGTTATACTTTTACGAAAAACAATTTTTATGCATATATGCAAGCTGGATTAGACTACCGTTAAGCCTAGCAAACGAGTATCCATATATATATATATATA
>NC_069001.1:6476367-6477536 GCF_001194135.2 Octopus bimaculoides | reverse complement strand
CCGTTCGTGCTACAGATCATGGTGAGAGGGATAACTTCCCTTGGCAAACAGGACACAGTCGTGTGTCGATAAGCCAGCTGGAGGAGATGTCCTCCTGGGGCTAAAAGCAACAGTAGCATCCACCCCTAGGGGTCAGCCACACTTAAGTGGCAATATACTACACTTTATCGTGCAGTTACTGTTAATACTTCATTTAGAGAATTAACATTGCTTATATATATATATATATATATATATATGTACGTTGCTGGTTATATGTGCAAAGAAGTGACACGTTTCTTAAAATAACATTAACCATTGCAAGTTAGTGTAAAACTGATAACGTGTATGACAATACTGTGTAATTTATTATTGAGAAAATATTAGTAGGCGTAAGAACAATAGAGCTGGTAACTACAAGAGACCATAGAGTAAACATGAGATATCAGTTAAAAGGAAATTGCGTGATAATGGATATTTTGGAATAAAAGCTAAATAATGAAAGATTAACAGATATGGAAATATGTATTAAAATGAAGTAAGTAGATGTTAGTAATCATAAGAAAATGTGTACTAAAATTCCTATACTTAGTTTCGTACTGATTAATTGGGATATAGGAAGAAAAAAGGTTTCAGCGAATCAGAATTAAATCTTGAGAGTAGAATTAAGTTAAATATGAGGCGTTTGAAAACCAACTGAGGCGATGCGTGGTTTAGTGGTTAGTGTACTCTGCTCACCGGTCGCAGTGTGTCCTTGAGCAAGTCTCTTTATTTCACGTTGCTCCAAACAATTCAGATGGTAAAAATGAGTAGTGCCTGTTATTTTAAAAAGGGCCAGCCTTGTTACATTTTGTTTCATACCGAATCTCCCTGTTAGGGCTACTCATGTCTGTGGAGTGCTCAGCCACTTGCATGTTAATTTCACGAGTAGGCTGTTCCGTTGATGATCTCATCTGGAACACTCGTCGTTGTAAGCGACGGAGATCTAGACCGCAGGATCGGAAACTAAATGTAGGAAATTAACCACAGTTACTTTGAAAAGGCTAATTTAGTAACGAGATGGTTAACAGGAATTTGTGAGAAGCACGTTTCATAAATCATTTGGTTGATTTTCCCCTGTACTTCGGCATGGAAAATGCGAGCAAGAGAAATAATGTTCTTTAGATTATAAACTTTGAAAAGTTCAATAC
>NC_069001.1:6474325-6476090 GCF_001194135.2 Octopus bimaculoides | reverse complement strand
CCCCGTAACTTAGCAGCTCGGCAAAAAGTGACGCATAAAATAAGTACTAGGCTTAGAAAATAAGTCTTTGACGTCGATTATTCGACTAAAACCCTTTAAGGCGGTGCTCCAGCATGGCCGCAGTAAAATGACTGAAGCAAGTAAAAGAATAAAAGAACCGGATAGAAATTCCGGCTTTATTGGTTACTGTTATATCGTTTCTTTGAAATAATATTATAAAGTAGGACAATTATGATGAAGAAAATAGCCAAAACTTATAAATGATGATATAATAGTCTGTTACTCTACGTCCCAGTGAACATTTTGTGAAAAGTATTAAGAAAATAAAAGAAATATAAGATAAGTATATGTGAAATGTATCAGTTAAATAATTGCTTATTTGGAAATATGATAATAGGTGTAAAGTACCTTGAAGCTTTAAAGGTCATGTGTCTACACGAAGAAACCAATTCAAATCAGCGCTTCTGCGATTCGTTTGTTGGCTTAATAATTCATATAACTCATGTAAAAATACAGACGCACGCACGCACTACTATCTCCAGTATGTTAGGTGCATGCGTGGCTGTGTGCTCAGAAGCATGCTTCCCAACCACATGGTTCCGTGAGTGATGGACCCTTGATGAAATTGCATCGACTAGAATGCATAATTGCATACAAAGCAATGTGGAGTCGCTGCAGTTGAATTATATGTGGGTCAGATGTTCAGGCTGTAGAAAGCATTTTAAATAAAGAAGTTTTCGGATGTGAATAAAATCTCAACATTCCTCTTCGTTATCAACGTTATATCAGGTCATCCCATAAGTTCTGTCCGATGTTTACCTTTTTTTTCAAAATTGAATGAAATTTAATAGTATTTTAGAATGTCTAATGGAGTTAAACTTGGAAAATGGGTGCCTCATGAATTGTCCGAAAGCAACCACAAATCCCGAGTTGACATCTGCTCTTCCCTCCATATATATATATATATACATTGCAGTAATTTTACGACATATCTAATTTAAATCTCTGTCCGACATATGTTTCTGCTGCATGACTCTCTCGCAATGTGTTTGTTTTTATTATTTGCATCCTGCTTGTTCATCTGCATCCAGATTTCCAATCAGTAGCACGTGGAGGATGGGCATCACCCGTCGTCGTCATCATCATCATTATAATCCTCCGCTTCATCATCATCATCATCATCTGCTTCATCATTATCATCATCATTATCCTCCGCTTCCTCCTCTCCTCCTCCTCCTCATCATCATCATAATCCTCCATTTCCTCTTCATCATCATCATCATCATCATCATCATCATCGTTATCATCATCCTCTTTCTTTTTGTTGTTGTTATAAAGACTTTACCCGTTCCTCCGAAATTGCTGGCCCTGCAGAATCGTTACCAACGCTGGACAAAATGCTTAGCGGCATTTCGTCCGTCCTTACCGTTCTGTGTTCAAATTCCGCCGAGGTCGACTTCGCCTTTCATCCTTTCGTGGTCGATAACGTAAGTACCAGTTACGCACTGGGGGAGGGTCGATGTAATCGACTTAACCCCCTACCCCGAAACTCCTGGTCTTCTGCCTACAGTAGAAAAGATTATTATTGTTTTTGCTGTTGTTGTTATTACTGTAAATGTAACTATTGCATCTGGTGTTGATATTTGCTGTTGTTGTTGTCGTTACCGTTTCTGTTGTTGTTGTTGTTGTTGTTGTTGTTGTTGTTGTTGTTGTTGTTGTTGTTGTTGTTGTTGTTGTTGTTGTTGTTGTTGTTGTTGTTGTTGTT
>NC_069001.1:6473100-6474233 GCF_001194135.2 Octopus bimaculoides | reverse complement strand
ATATATATATATATATATATATATACATTGCTGTTGTTGTTGTTGTTCTCGTTGTTCTTGTTGTTCGCATCGACTGGGTTGTTGTTGTTGTTGTTGCGGCTGATGCTATTGTTGTTGCTGTTTACCGTATTTCAGCATCTCAGGAACTGCTTGGTTCCACAGGGAACTGTGTAAACCAGTGTAAACGCCGTTATTGGCTTGTTAACAACAACAACGACAAGAATAACTACTACTACTACTACTACTACTACTACTACTACTACTACTACTACTACTACTATTACTACTGCTACTACTATTACCACCACCACTACTACCACTACTACTATTACCACCACTACTACTACCACTACCAACACCAGCACCACCATTACTACTACTACTAGCACCCGTATTATCACTACCACCACCACTACTATTTCTACTACTACTACTACTACTACTACTACTACTATCACCACCACTACCACCACCAATACGACTACTACCACCACCACTACTATTTCTACTACTACTACTACTACTACTATCACCACCACTACCACCACCAATACGACTACTACTACTACTACTACTACTACTACTACTACTACTACTACCACCACCACCACCACCACAATTACTACCACTACCGTCATCATCACCACCACCATAACTACTACCACTACTACCACCACCACAATTACTACTACTACTACTACTACTACTACTACTACGACAGCAACAACAAGTGAAGCAACATTAACTACAATAACAAAAGAAGATTGTTACAACAGATATGAAGAATTTCTAAAGGAAATAGGAAGAAATACGTAACAAGAGGAAAATAAAAGGTAAAAAAAAAAAACAACAAAAAGCAAAACGAAAAGAAAACATCGAAAATATTCATTTCGTTTTTTTTCTTCCAATTTTCGTGTTATCAAAATTAATATGGCTGCCTCATAGGTTGTTTGATTTTTATGAATTTTGGTGACACACACGCACCCACGCGCTCACACACATACACAAACTCTCTCTCTCTCTCTCTCTCACACACACACACGGATACACACACGTTTATACGCCCGGCACAATCGGTGCATATATGCACTGACGCACTTCTTATACATACATACGTATACATACATATATAT
>NC_069001.1:6470606-6471827 GCF_001194135.2 Octopus bimaculoides | reverse complement strand
ACAAACATCTAAGTGCGATCATTTTGGCAAAGCATCCGGGGGTAGTGTTTATGGGGAATTTGAGTTGAATCAGTAATGTAATGCAGACATAAAGTCATTCGATGCGAGCTGGATTCGTTCTGTTCATTGTCTCATAATGCTTACCATTTTTTTTTTTTTCATTTAAACCGGCCATATCCAGCCCAAATATGTTATCTGTTTTATGTTCAAACCAACCAGATCCAGCCCCTTATACCTACCCTACAATGTCATTCTGAAAGCATAGTCACATCATCAAAATTTCGAAGCTATAAGCAAACTTCTTAGCACACAGCCACGTCTGGGGCAGACAAAATAAACTGTGGCGCTCTTCTACATTATTCAAAACTTTTCCTCTTTTTCCCCTTGTAAACCAACGCATACAATACATATGTACACAGAGAGACAGACAGACAGATAGATAGACAGACAGATAGATAGATAGATAGATAGATAGATAGATAGATAGATAGATAGATAGATAGATAGATAGATAGATAGACGTTCAGATAGATAGATAGATAAATTTAGTTCCGTTTTTCCAAGTAGACTTTAAGTTGTCTGTATGGCAATGATTATAACATTTAATAGTTTGTTTATTTGAAGATGAAAATATTTGACCTATTGACGTCATCATCTCACTGACCTTTCAACTGACCTTCACATTATTTCTGAAAAATACTATCATGTCAAGTGTTTGACTCATAAGGTATATTACACACCTAAACATACATCGTAGACTCACATATCCATCCGTCCGCTGTCTGTCCGTCTATCTATCTATCTATCTATCTATCTATCTATCTATCTATCTATCTATCTATCTGTCAGTTTGTCTTTCTATCTCTCTCTCTATCTGTTTATCCGTCTCTCTTTTCGCCTCCTCTCTCTGTACACACACACACACACACACACACACAAACACACACACACACACACACACTCGCACGCAAACGTTCATTAGTAAACTTCACAAGTTACTTTATGTAAATGTAGCATAGTTACGTGTGTGCGTGCTACGTTTGTATTTGCCTGACTCTATATGAATATGTATGTATGTCTCTTCTATTTTTTAAAATTATTATAAATCTTGGATCTTTGTGGTTTTCGTCACTGTTTATAATTTTGTTCCAATCGTTTTCAAATTTGGTATATGGATTAAGTTTTGGATACTAATTATGAAAATGAAATTCATTTTCCCCT
>NC_069001.1:6465918-6470103 GCF_001194135.2 Octopus bimaculoides | reverse complement strand
TATACATACACACATACATATACGTATAATGAGGCATCGTCATCATTATTAGATCGTAAATCTTAAAACTTAAGACTATGTTTATTCGAGTTTAGCTTCGACGGGCTGATATAGGTTATATGAATACCGGGTTATCGATTGCCCAGACAACTGTTTTATTCCCAGCAGAAGAAATGAAAGTCCAGGTAAGAAGGTATCGGAAGCAATTAAATATAAACAAATTTACTGAAAGAGTGTTCGGTTGGAAATCATTGGTTAATAAACGACACAGTTGGAGACAGTTCACATTATATGGCCTAATATTTTGAACGTAATGGCCTTATTCAGTTTTACTGTTGTTTCTTCACACCTGTCTCTGTTTCACTTTTCTTTAACACTCATACATACACACCTAACTTCGGATAATTTTTGCTATTCTTTGATTATTTAACCAAAAGATAAAAAGTAATGCTCATGGACATCTTAAGAGTTTCCGAGACTGGTGGGGGAAGGGAGGAGTATATTCTTATAGGGTTGCTCGTATTCGAGGATCTGGCTCGAAAGGAGAAACAATGTAGTCTATAGTAAAGGGTCCCCTTCACCATGGACCAAGTAGTGGTGTTAAACCAAGAGATAAATTATATTTACGATCCAAGAAAAGAAACTCCCTCTCCTTCTGGAAGACTTCCGTAAAGTTTCTTGCTTGCGCATTTCGCTCAGAGGGTATTATACAACTCGGTTTTATGGTAAGCGATATTTGCACGAGGTGGTAGTGATAGAGGCGGCGGTGGTGGTGGTGGTGGTGTGTTAGTGATGGTGGTTGTGATAGTGGTAGTGGCGGTGGTGTTTCTTATAGCAGTGGCGGTAGTGGTGGCGGTGATGGTAGAAGCAATGGTAGTGGTTTTATGGTACCGTTGTTGATGATGACGATGATGATGACGAAGATAACGATCAACATGATCGTATCATCATGATCGTATCAACATCATCTTCGTCATTTCTCCGTTGAAGAAAGAAGAAAACGAAGAAATAGAAGAAGAGGGCGGAAGAAGAAGGAGAACGGAAGGAGAAAGCAGAAGGTGAGAGGAGGAGGTGGGAAAACTAAAATGATGAATGAAAGAGAAAAAATAGAGGGAATAAGAAAAACGAAACGAAGGAAAGAAATTGAAAACGGTTTTTCTTCGGTTCATTAGATGACATTTAATAATGTTTTGATGACGTCATCTGTACTAGTGAAGGCAAAAATATTATATTAATTTCCTCCATTGGATTGTGACATTTAATGTAGGACAAGATATTTGGAATAAAAAGGCGGCCGTTTAAGAGAAATTAATCTTTACACTTGTTGAAAAGAGCTGTAAACGGCTGTAAGTAAACTGGATATAAGATTTATCTGCATCAATGATCACCTTATGACGTGAATGGATGCTAGAGTAGTTTAGAATGTTAATGTGATCAACACTGGTCCAGCGGGGAAAGTGGTTTGCTGAAGGCCAAACTGACAGCTCCACCTGGATTCCATTCTTAGGTCAAACCATCAATGCGATTTACTTGTTATTTATTTATTCATTTCATTATTATTATTATTATTATTATTATTTTCCTTTTCGTTTGCTTCCTTTAAATAACAAAAAAGTTATGTGAAAGGCATGAGGACTTTGGATGCTTTCTTCTCTATTTAACTGTTTTCTCTCCTCTCTCTCTGTCTTTTACATACGTACAGATGCTAGTCACTCACCATTATGGAGCATCTGCGTGTCCACCGTACTGCTACAAAGTGTTGCCAAACATTGTTCAAATTACACTCGGATGCCTTCAAATAGGTCATTGAAGAATGTAATCAAAGATAAACTGTTGAAATGGCTTTCGATCATTCAGTATGATTTCACTTTTTAAAGTTATCTCTACAGATTTTCTATAGGAATTAGAGCCAACACCGAAAGTTACGATGTTTCATATACGAACATATCTATGTAAACAACGTGAACGAAGATAGAAAAATAGGTAATGGGTGTATATACATATTTCAAGAGTTCTTGCTCTTTCATCAGCACCACATCTAATCCATTAACCATCCACGAACACATTTCTGGCAATTGGTACGTACATATCAACTAGTTATTGGGACACCGTATTTCGTCGTGCAACCATAATATACTATTAGGCAGATTAAAATCTTATAAGTCAAAAATGTGTCCTGCCTGTGTTAGCAGCGCGATTTAGTCACTTTTTAAAGTTATCACTTTACATGGTTGCATATTAAAATCTCTAATATGATTACATAATGAAATACGGTGACCCTACTAGCAATTAACTCGTATGATTTGTCTAGTTAACTGATTTTTTTGCCTGAGTTTGGTCTAATTCTCTTAAATCTGTTTCTTTATCGAAGATTATATTTGTCTTCTTAATTAATTTCCTTCGATACAAGGTTACCTTGGTACAGCTATCTAATCCGATCGGTTCTTTCTATTAAATCAGTGAGATATCAGTAGCAATATTTCAAGATGTTTATCATCTGCCGCATATGACATAAAGGTCGGTGATATACAAAAGATGAGTGAATTGTCTTCCCATTAATAATAGATTTCTGTCTGGTTTAACACAATTGATTAACGGTATTAGCACCTGAGAGCGGAGAGAGTGGGTGAGAGAGAGATAGGGGGAGAGGGGTGGGAGAGAGAGAGTTATTTTCAATTATTCCTCTCCCACTCGTAGATGGGATTACTTATTTTTCCGCCTTGAGTCTGCAGAGTTGTGTCTTTATAATTCTAAAATGGAAGTTTGTTTGTATGCTGACCGCTAATAACAGTAAAAAAAAATTGGTAATAATAATAATAATTATCCTTTATAGACACAAAGCCTGAAATTTTGGGGGAGGAGTTAAATCGATTACATCCCAGTAGTTCACTAGTACTTAATTTATCGATCCCAAAAGAATGGAAGGTAAAGTCGACCTCAGCGGAATTTGAACTCACAACGTAGCGACAGACGAATTACCGCTAAGCATTTCACCCAGCGTGCAAGCGATTCTGCCTGCTCACCGCCTAAACGATAATAATAATTATTATTATAATTATAATAATATTTAGGAATGCAAAAGTTGGGTATGTATTCAAGAACCGCCAACAAAAAATCAACCACTTGTTATTCATGGATGACCTCAAACTTTATGATAAAGATGAACCCCAAGTCAGTTCCCTCGTTGATACGGTGTATACTTTCAGTGCTGATATCAGAATGGACTTCTCATATGTATGTATGTATGAAAGTATATATGTATGTATGCATACATGGACGTATATGTATGTATACGTGCACGCATGTGTGCATGTATATGTATGTACGTACATATGTATGTATGTATGCATGTATGCATGTTTGTATGCATGTATATGTGTATGCGTATGTAGCTATGCATATATCTCTCTCTATATATATACAATTATACATGGGTGTATATATATTTGAATATATATAAATGTTTATAACACACACTCACACACACACTCACACACACACTCACACACACACGCATACACAGAGAGGCATATATAGACAATGGACGTTAAATGATAATGATAATGATATATACATATACATACATATATACATATATATATATATATATATATATATACAAACACATATATGTATATATATATGTGTGTGTGTGTATATATATTTGTACATTTATACAGAGACACACAAACACCCATGCGTAAATACAGACATATATGTGTGTATGTGTGTGCGCGCCTCTGTTTATTCATCGATCCATTCGACATTAATTCCAAAATGGAAGGAATGCACTCACCAGTAGCCAAGTTAATCAGTGTAGACTGCAATATTTATGTTGTTGTCAACGTGTAAGTGTGTGGATCTGCACTGAGTGAGGTGTGAGGACTATAGAAGGAAGGTTGTTCGACAAAACGTGCATATATACGTGTGTGAGGGTAGAGTGAAGCCGTGTGTCAGGGTTTTGGCAATGAGTACGTGAAAGATCTTCTATAGGGTACATCTGTGTAACGGTTCACAGTTTAGGATTTGTTGGTTTAGCTGTCTTTACGAACTTAACATTGGAAGGGCATCTGGGTGTGAACATTCTGAACAATGGAATAAGGGACAGGAATACATACGTTTATATAGACACCACTTACGAATAAATGTACGTACGCATGTATATGTATGTATACATGTATATAT
>NC_069001.1:6462156-6465476 GCF_001194135.2 Octopus bimaculoides | reverse complement strand
ATATATATATATATATATATATATATATATATATATATACATACATGTATATATATACACACATATATATATATAGTAGAAACAATGGATACAGAAGACAGAATATACTGGAAATTTTATTTATCATAACGGCTGTTTCAAACATCGTGCACCGTCCTCGCGTGAACGTGCTTTGTATACACAAAACGCAGTTTGAATCTTAGATTTGAGCCAGACGTAGAAGGGATTTATTACTTGTCAACTAGTGGCTTCGGTGAGATAGCATAATCGCTTGAGCGTCGGGAAAATGCTTTTCGTTGCTTCCTCCCTATCTTTACAATCTGAGTTCAAATTCTGCCGATGTCAGCTTTTGCTTTCAACGCTCCGGCGTCGATAAAACAAAAAAGCAGCTTAATACTGGGATGTTTGATATTAACTAACGCCCACCCCCTCAAAACTGCTGGTCTTGTCTCTGAATTACGTGACGTGATCAACCAGATTATCCGGTTTTGTCCCAATATGCTTTGCAACGTTTTAGCTTCCGAATGGTACCACCCCACTGGTTAGGCGGGGAGGCCAACACTGCCCAACTCGATCGAAAAGCTAGTACGTAAATAGGGTGAGCTATTTACAGCTGAGTGGACTGGAGCAACGGGAAATGAAGTGTTTTGCACAAGAACACACCACACAGTCCGGTCCGCGAATCGAACCCACGATCTGGCGATCGTGACTGCAACACCTCTAAATTGAAAACAATAATTAGTCAACTAGTTAACAAATTAATTAATTATTCATCAATTGCTCAATGAATCATTCGATCAGTCAAATATTTGGTTTGTTAGTCTACTCGTCGCCCTCTATGACGTCATCAATGATATGCCCAGGCCACTTCCGGTGCGTTTTATATCAGAACTTATAGTCTATAGACTATATGCGTATGTGTGTGTTACATAATCACTATCTATGTGTGTGTTTATATGTGTTCGTGTGTGTGTGTGTGTGTGTGTGTGTGTGTGTGGAATGGTGTGCTTTTGTATTTGGCTATTATTTATTCTTGCACATTGTCAATAAGAAGAGAAATATTGTATTCTAACTCCGAGGAACCTCAATGTGGTCGACCCGTTTACTAGAAATAGCTGCCAAATCACCTTCAAAGAGAATGAGAGAGTGGGAGAGAGAGAGAGTGAGTGAGAGAGAGAGAGGGAGTGAGAGAGAGAGAGTGAGAAAGAGAGAGTGAGAGAGAGAGTGAGAGAGAGAGTGAGAGAGAGAGAGTGTTAGGATATCTGACTTTCACTCTGGCGGACCGGGTTCGATTTCTATCATGGGAACCCATTCTCTTCGTTCGAAGGCCGACGTGCTGGTAGAACTGTTAAAGCGAAGTAAAAATTTCCTTGCAGTATATCTTTCGACTCATTACGTTCCGAGTTCAAATTCCACTGAGGTTCACTTTTCTTTTGAAAGGTGCCCTGCCTTGAAGAATTTTAGTCGAACAATTCGATCCTAATACCTCTTTTTTTTACGCCTGGTACTTATTCTATCGATGTTTTGCCGAACAGCTAAGCTACGTGTACGTAAACACGCTAACACCGGTTGTCAAGCGTTGGGAGTTTGAGGGTACAAACAGAGACAGAAAAATACACACACACACACACACACACACATATTGTGGGAGAAATAGTTTGGCAAAAGTTCAGTTAAGGCCTCCAGGGTTGTAAGCGCTAGATGATTATGAGTAGGTTAACCAGTCTTACATAGAAACGGGCTGAGAAGAAGCTGTATTGGATATGTCATTTATAGGTGGCGCACAACTATGTTGCCTTCGTGATATATTAACCGCTGACCAACATGTCTTACTGTAGGCCTCATCTTATCGGTTTATGCAGCTCCTCTTTCGCTTCTTGCGTAAAAAACATGTTCCACAGCTCAGAAAGATCCTTCTCATACCAACACATTCTATGCTAACGGCTCGAGATCCGTGGCTGACGGTGTTCAGTGTACATTTAGGCTGCAACAAGTTTATTAGTGAATGGGTGTAGTTAACTTTTGTCAGGGACTTTCGAGAGAGATCCTGCCATGGCTCAAGTGTAGATCAAAGAAAGGGCATCTGGCATTTCTAATGTCGTCCCAGTGTTCACAATTCTCTACTAGGCAGATAATGCGGTCGGTGAAACGTCAATCCTTCAATTCTATGGAGGATTAGCGGTGGGCGTAAACGACAATGTTCTGGGAATCATTCTTTCTGACCTTTGTGTCGTTGTTAGGCACTCACGGCTCTCTTGAAGTCAGATAATGCAAACAATGAAACATCAATCCTTGCTTTCTATAGAGGATTAGTAGAAGTATGAATGACAATGTTATGGAAGATATTTAAGGTATCAATAAAGAAAAAGTAAGCAAAGCCATTTCAAGGACTTTCATTGTAGATGTTATGGACAGTTTCATTGGAAACGAAAGACAGGAAATTCGCTTATATTTCGTGGTGGTGATTGATCAAGCTGGTTGTCCCCTGCAAAGGGATAATGTCATATATTCATTTTTGTTCTCCATACACGTTGTAAATCTCACCGCCACTGTTTTTGTAATCTTTCATTGAGATATCCCCCCCACCAGCAGTAAATCACAGGAGAAAGATAAATCAGTTATTATCATCATCATCATCATCATTATTATTATTATTATTATTATTATTATTATTATTATTATTATTATTATATATTTTCCCTTCAATCACTGGTTTTGTTGGAGCTCATGGAGTCTTACAGAAGTAGCGGGCTTGCTACCTGCAGCCTACGGTTCCATGCTATCCGTTCTTTTCAGCTCTCTATTACTTTCCTGATTATTCTGGACGTGCCAAGGAGGCAAACCTTTTGTAACAGTTCTACCGGGAACTCTATTGCGATTTCCTTGATATTCCTCTTGGCGTCTTCTGATTCTGTCCTCAAGGAATCAACAATAATTGGCACTGTCTTCACCTTCTTCATTTTCCATAGCCGGGCTATTTCGTACTTAAGAGGATTGTATTTATCTATCTTTTCCCCTTCCTTCTTGACTATTCGTGAGTCACAGGGGCATATATATACATATATACATACATACATACATACATACATACATACATACATATATATATATATATATATCGTATGTATGCATTTGTATCATATGTTTGCATTTGTGTGTCTGTGTTTGTCCTCCCAACATAGACCGATATATATAGACCGATGGAATAAGTACAAGCTTATAAAGAATAAGTCCTGAGGTAAATTTGTTTGACTAAAGGCGGTGCTTCAGCGTGGCCGCATATATACATATATATATATATATATATATATATATATATA
>NC_069001.1:6460576-6461243 GCF_001194135.2 Octopus bimaculoides | reverse complement strand
ATATACACACATAAACAACAGCAAATAAATAATGAAATACAAAAATACAAGAACAAAATGGGAAAAGAAAAGAAGAACGAAAGCGAAAAAGGAGCTTATGAGATAAACTATAGTTAGAAAACATGGAATTCGTAGAGTGCAAAATATTTCGGCTAAATATTTTGCACGCGATTCGTGCCGTGAACATTTCATAGTGAGAGTAAATTGAGTGAGGAACCCCACTGTGGAAACGGAAGGATATATATGAGAGAAAGAAGTTCGCTTCACGAACAAAACTGATAAAATAAAGGCAATTAGAAGACATTATCAAGACACGACGATAACGTAGATAGATACACACATGCAACGTAACGAGACAGACAGACACACACACACATACGTAGACATAGACACAGACAAAGAAATAGAAACAGGCAATACACACACACACACACACACACGCACACACACACACACGCACACACACACACACACGATTGAAACTCTTAGAATGAATCCTTAAATAGAAAATAGAAATACCACGACAAACCTCCCCTGTGTATAGGTATTTACGAAGTGTGTGCATGTGTGTGTATGTTGTGTGTGTATGCATGTAGGTGTGTGTGTGTATGTGTGCATGTATGTGTGTGTGTGAGTGTATGTGTATATATATATATATATATATATA
>NC_069001.1:6454986-6459116 GCF_001194135.2 Octopus bimaculoides | reverse complement strand
TATATATATATATAATTTTTATAATTTGTATATATTAATTTTGTTATAAATGCAAAACAACACCACAGAGAAATCGACGTAAACTTAAATAATAAACCGCGATGGGTGAACCGCGATGGGTGAACCGCGATGGGTGAACCGCGATATGGCGAGAAATTACTGTACGCTAAAATTTAATGGCTGAACAGAGACATACACAAAACATCACCTCTCTATGTACCCAATCAACGACTATTCTATCAACTGTGTGGATATTGGAAATAACAGTTAAATCTCTCAAAAATCAGAGCCTACCATGGTAACTGAGTGGAATGCTCATTGAATTACGTGGTCTCTGATGCACAATACTTGCAAAACAAAACAACAACAAAAGAAAAAAGTAAAAAGACGAAACAGTCACGACTGGGGATTCCATCTACACTGGAATTCAAAATGGTCACATTTCAACTGACTAGTCATGGCGAATTAACAAACAACAACAACCTTTAATCACATGGTCTAATTAATTTCTCTAATCATATCGTCACTTTCTATAGTACTTTCATGATATAGTCACGTGGTCTTTGTTGTGTCATCCGTCAGTGTAATCACGTGGTCTGTTCACTTAAGGAAGTGAGTGCCAGCATAATTGATGTAATAATTCAAGAAATGTTGATTAATTAAAATAATACAATTAACGATATGAGCAGCCATTATCTAAATGACTAATTAATTCCAATTCATGAAAGTTAATTAAATGCGGTGTACGGTGGAAAGGGAGCCTGTTTTGCACCTGCATAGGAGATAATTTTGGTCACGTTTCTGGGTTATTTAACTTCATCAGTCAAGTATAATCTAACAGTGACCGAAAGATACGTTAACGTTATGCCTTCAGTGGTTAGGGCAATCATTATATAAATGAATAATTCTGGTGGAAAAGGTAGGGGAGATAACTCTAAAATGTTAATTAAGTTATTTACATGTGGAATATAGTGTGAAGTGTGTTTGACATCTAGTAGTATAATGACAACTATGCACGTGTTTTGGTATTATTAGACCTTCTCAGTCACTTGATCACGTGGTATGAATATGTATCAAATCTCAGCTAATGTCTGGCTAACATGGTTTACTTTACCCGTTTAGACAAAAATGTGTTAGATTGATTCTTATGGACAGTGCTGTGGAGTTCATACATTTGCTGCTATAGAATTTATTAAACGATTGTGCTAAATCAAAGACAAGCCTTTACAGATACACCCAATAACAACAAGTACAGACATATATATCATGTATTGAACAAATTACACACACACATACGACGGGATTCTTTCAGTTTCCATCCACCAGTTCCACTGACACGGCTTTGGTCAACCCGAGACTAGAGTAGAATGACAATGGGACTGTACCCAGAACTAAGTGGGTGGGAAGCAAGCTTCTTATCACACATCCATGCTTATGATATATGCATGTATTACACGCCGACACATAATACCTGCAAACTTTTCCTTTTGGGGGGAGGAGAAAGAAAATATATATATATATATATATATATATATATAAAATCTTAAAGGGTGGGGGTTAGATTTTCGATCAAAAGGATCGTAACAAAAAACTGATCAATTGGGAGACGATACGATACGATACATACATATATATATATATATATGCGGAAGCACAGATATATACAAATAACTGCACTCGCGGGCGAGCGCATGTGTATATGGGTGTAGTGTACGTGCGTGCGTGCGTGTGTGTGTGTGTGTGTCTGTGTGTGTATGTGTGTGTGTGTCTGTGTGTGTGTGTCTGTGTCTGTGTGTGTGCGTGTGTGTTTAAAATAACGTCCTTGAGTGTGGCTGATCTGAATTACAACGGAGTTTCACGGAATTTTGTCGCATCGTGACTTTATCGTCACGAGTATATTTAATCTCGGAAGGACTTGATCGAGCTTCATTTAAATTCCTGTTGATGCATTCGGTTGCTAAGTTTTCTTATTATGTCGCTGAGTTTACAGAAACACGATGTGCTCTGACGATACACTTCTGTTACTATATTTACACGGTGAACTATTTTTTTCGGTTTATCTACAAACAATAGCCTTTTTTTTTTAGCACTCTCTGCCCTTAGAATGCATATCTATCTATCTATCTATCTATCTATCTATCTATCTATCTATCTATCTAACTATCTATCTGTCTGTCTGTCTGTCTGTCTGTCTGTCTGTCTGTCTGTCTGTCTAGCAAGCGTGGCGAAATGCTTAGCAGTATTTCGTCTGTCTTTACGTTCTGAGTTCAAACGTCGCCGAGGTCGACTTTGCCTTTCATCCTTTCGAGGTCAATTCAATAAGTACCAGTTATGCACTGGGGTCTATGTACTCGACTATCCCCACCCTTCCACAAAAACTTTCAACGCCTTGTGCCTAGTGTAGAAATAATAATAATTATTTTTACATGACGTTGGTTGCGAACCGGCCGTAATCTTAAGGATGACAAGTGGTTAAATAACTATATTCATCTCTCATACCCACTGACTTGTTATGGTTTATAATACTCCTCATGAAATAATCTCATCGATTGGATCTCCTAGTTTACAGCTGCATAGCGCTCTGCGCTACACTCCTCCGTTTTGGATTACTATGTGGTTTGCTAGCCGAGTCTGCTGGAGGAGCTTTCTATGATAGCCACACGATTCTATGAGTACTACACTAGAAATGTATATATACTCATATATATGCATGTGTATATTTGTGTGTGCGCGTGTTTATGTGTGTGTAATCTTTTTATATAGCATCTCCTCATACATTCACTTCTAATCCATCCATTTCAAAGACTACATTTCAAATACTTCTACGATATAAAAACACTCAATTGTCTAACCACCACTGTGCCTTATTAGCAATATCCTCACCCCCTCCCACGTATCATCCACGAAATCGCCAACAAATTCTGCATCTTAATTCGTTGTTTGTGCAAGCCTCAAGACTGGTGAAATATGAAGTCGCAATCAACCTCTTTTCATAAAGCATTTATGAGTTGAGTTCTTTCAGGAGAATGCGGTTGTTACCATTCAATCATTAACAGCGCTAGCATTGATATACAAGCTCCTTTGTATACTTGAGCTCTTTTAATATACACTGAAACCAAACAAGATATAATCCATTCATATACCTTCCCTGACAAAGAATATCCCAATTCCGCAACGAAAATCTTATCAGTAATCTAAAGAAAACGGTAAATGTTATTAAACGGATCAGATGAAAGTTATTTTTGTTTGAAATACTCAGCACATAACACAAAAAACACTTATGGGCTAAAAACTATTAAGTGACCCTTCCTAACATTATTCTCCCACCTTTTTAAAGTGGCTAATCCCTTAAGAAGAAAAACATCAGGAGCAGCAATAATACTTTGTAAAAAAGACGTCTGTAGAGACATGAAGAAGATAAAGAGTAGCGAATATATTTTTATGAAATCCGTTTAGTCGAAAACCGTTTATCAATTGGACAAACAGACTTACCACATTTTTATTTCAATGTCGATCTCAAAATACAAAACAAGGTAAAATCTACTTATCTATTTAAAATACAGTCAACTCATCTGTAAAATGTATTGCAACCAAATCTAATAGAGACATAACTGATATCCTAACTCACCAGGAACACAGATATAATTCATACATCTTTATAAAACAACCCTTTGAAATAGCGAATCTACAATTAGTTCTAGTTAGGTCAATACTAGTTTCAAATTTTGGCAAAAGGTGAGTAATTTCGGCGGAGAGGACAAGTCGATCACCTCGACTATACTGTCTAACTGATACTTATTTTATCAACCCCGAAAGGATGAAAGGCAAAGTCAACCGCGGCGGAATTTGAACTCAGAACGTCGAAATACCGTTAAGCATTGCTCCCAGCTTGCTAACAATTCTGCCAGCGCATCGCCTTCCGTTGTTTCTAATATTAAACACTTGTTATCTCCACTCTTACGGAACTATATAATCTTCGTAATTGATTGATTTGATTTTATCCAGAATAGAAGCAAATACTAACTTTTTTCAGATTTTTTTAATAATATTCCATTATTAACCATTTATAACCAAATCTATCCTTGACGATGCCATTAACATTGCTAAAATCATCACCGTCTTCAAACACA
>NC_069001.1:6447883-6450383 GCF_001194135.2 Octopus bimaculoides | reverse complement strand
TGTTGGCAGTGAAGCCCACTGTCTTCTGGCTTATTCTCGCTTCCTGCGTACAAGAACGGAGCTCTAAGAATGTAATTGGTCAACCGAGATAAGCATCTGTTGGCAACTCACACAATCATCGTTACTTTCCTAATCTGGAATACAATGTATGACCTATGACGTCATACCTTACTTAATAAAAGCCTCGAAGTAGAACAAATAAGACGTGATTGCTTGAAATTAACGAAGTAATGTTTTGCTGGAACTATTATCCGAGTAACAATGTCTGTATGTGTTAAAATGACTCTATCAGAAAGCAACAGCAACAATTTAGCAATTCTAAAACAAGATTCCAGACCAAATATATTCCAAGAATAGAAATGGAGAATTAGAACGTACAATGTGGCGGATGTAGACTGGTGGAGTTGAACAGTAATCATGTCGGCAGCGGCAGACGTTGTGGCGATAGTGGTGGTGGTTGTTGGAGGTAGTGGTGGTGTTGATAGTAGTAGTGGTAGTGATGGTGATAGAGGCAGTAGTGGTGGTGGTGTAGGTGACGTTGATGATGGTTGTGGTATGGTAGTGGTGGTGGTGGTGGTGGTGGTGGTGGTGGCGGTGATAAAAGAATTGGCAAAAGTGATGTTATAATGATGATGATGATTATAGTGCCGGTGGTGGTGGCTGTGGTAGTGCTGATGGTGGTGGTGTTGGTGGCGACATTGACGACGATGATGATGATAATGATGATGATGACGATGAGTGCACACACGGTGGTGACGATGACGATAATGGCGATGGTAGTGATGATGCGCATGATGATGATAATGGTGGTTGTAATGTTGATCCTGATCACGATGAGGATTGTAAAGACGATGGCGGTAGTGGTGGTGGGGGCGGAGGTGGGGACGATGATAATTATGACGATGATGGTGATGGTGGTGGTGATGATGATGATGACGATGATGGTAACGATGAAGATGATAGTGTTGTTTTATTGTGATAATGATGATAAAAAGAACATATTCCCAAGGCAATATTCTTTGATGACGTTGATAATAAAGTTGGTGTGTAGAAGAACGTCCGTCTAACTCTGACGATGTGTATAGGCGATGTTGCGTGTGTTACATGAATGTATACATCGCTGGATGGTGTGCCTGCACGTGGCTCAGTCTATAAACGCGTACATCTGTTTCTATAGATACAGGCGCGTTTTCAAGATGCACCACGTATGATGTGAAGTGTTTGTTTGTTTGTGTGTGTGTGTGTGTGTGTGTATGTGTGCACGCGTGTGTGTGCATGAGAGTCTGTGTATAGACAAGCAATGTGTAATGTGTATGCTATGAGCATGCGTATATGTGCGCTTGTCTATGTGCATGTATGCGTCTATGTGTGTGTGTGTGTGTGTGTGTGTGTGTTTGCGAGGTTGTCCGCGTAATAGTTTGTGTATTGTGATGTTTAAAAAGAGAGAGAGAGAGAGAGAGAGAGAGAGAAAGAGTGTGTATGTGTGAGACTATATCAGTTTCTGTATGTGTGTGTGTGTGTGTGTTCATGTCTCTGTGTTGTTGAGTATGTGAGTGAATGTGTCGATGTAATGTGTGTATATGAGTTTTTGTGTATGTGTGACCATCAATGTGTGCGTGCGTGTATGCGTGCACATGTATGTGTGTGTGTGTGTGTGTGTGTGTGTGTGTGTGTGTGTGTGTGTGTGTGTGTGTGTGTGTGTGTGTGTGTGTGTGTGTGTGTGTGTGTGTGTGTGTGTGTGAGTGTGCATGTGCGCGCACGTGTGAATGCGTGAGTATGTTTAGAAAAAGTCCCAAGATCCCCATCCACATTTCGCTGACACCCAATCAGGGTCACGCTGACACGACTTCTCTAATTACATACTGAGTCACTTTCTGTACTCACTCGCTGTATATCACAATCAGCAAACTACTAGAAATAGCAGCCAAATCTTCTTCAGCCGATTGACTAAAACAAAAAAAAAAGGGTCTATTGAATAATGTGATCATAGATATCCTGTCTGGAACAGAAGTAAGGTGGTGGTGGTGGTAGCGGCGGGGAGGTTGTCTATGGTTGGAATGTCTTTGATCTGAACTTTGTTCGATAAGGGTTGCCTGGGGCTAAAAAAACAATACTGGCACCAAGAACGATATCAACATTATTTACATTAACAACAACAACAGCAAAACCAATAAAATCATCAATGAGAACAACAACAACAACAGCTGCAACAACAACAACAATAACAGTCGTAACAACAATAACAACAACAACAACAAAAGCGGAAACAGCAAGAACAACAACCACAACAATAACAGCCACAACAAGATCAAAGACAACAACCGTAATGGCGGCAACACAATAACACGCCAGCATATATTTCGCCCACTTCTTCTCTCTCTATAAATATACTCTCACAACTTCCCTTATCTCTGATGCGTACTATCGTCTTCTGTTAAGATTACGTGGCCACCCATGATGAATGGTAGCAGTATAGAGTGAGCAGACCTCCGTTAATGAC
>NC_069001.1:6445957-6447629 GCF_001194135.2 Octopus bimaculoides | reverse complement strand
TTGAAGTGGTTTTAGACCCTCTTGGCGTCTATTTCTAGCGTGTTGGTGTGGTCAATCTCCACCCTTTAACATAATTATAAATTAGTATAAAATGTTGCTCTGACCACCGGTGCCGGAATGATTACGTCCTCGTAACTTAGCGGTTCGGCAAAAAAACACCAACAAAATAAGTACTAGGCTTAAATGAATAAGTCCTGAGGTCATTTGTTTGACTAAAATAGTTTAAAGCGGTGCTCTAGCGTGGCCGCAGTCAAATGACTGAAACAAGTAAAAGAATAAAAAGAATTTAAATATATGTTATATTTGTGTATTTGTTTGTGTTCAAATATATTAAGTTGACAACGCGGCGAGCTGGCAGAACCGTTAGCACACCGGCGAAATGCTTAGCGGTATTTCGTCTGTCTTTAAGTTACCAGTTCAAATTCCGCCGAGGTTGACTTTGCCTTTCATCCTTTCGGGGTCGATTATATAAGTACTAGTTACGCACTGGGGTCGATATAATCGACTTAATCCCTTTGTCTGTCCTTGTTTATCCCCTCTTTGTTTAGCTCCCTGTGGGCAATAAAGAAATATATATATTAAGGTGAAGTTTCTTGAATAATATCCCTAGTTTCACGTTGTCGACAATGCAAACGATTAAAGTAAAGAAGTAACGTGTGAGTCACTGTGAAATGCTTTGTTGCAGAAAATATCAAAGAAAACACATCGAGAACACATACATACAAGGTGTCGAGGGAGGGAGGGAGAGAGAGAGAGAGAGAGAGAAATTGAGAGACGTCTGGCAAGTTCGTCTTGATAGGAAACTGCAGTTTCATAGTTTCATTGTAATCGTTCGTATATGCGCGATTTGCATGTTTGTATGTATACAAATGTGTGTGTGTGTGTGTGTGTGTGTGTGTGTTTGTGTGAGTGTTGTGTGTGTAATCAAAATAATGACGAAAGACGTGTATGACAATTAAGGAAAAGACCAAAGACCTGTCGTGGATAAATCCATTTCATCAGCCAACATTTTGCCAGAATCATTATAATTTCGGCGCCTGGGAAAAGTTGATACTTTCGTCTGGAAATAAGTTGGTATTTTCGACTGTCAGGGTTCGCACAAAACAAATCTGACGCCAGTAAACAAAAAATATAGAAACAAAAGACTGGAACAAAAAGCAAGAACAAAGGATACAGAGTATAAACGGTGTCTTTCGACTTTTGTTTAAGTAGACCACCTGAACAGAGAGAAATATTGGACACGTGTGGTCAGAGCAACGTTTGTTAGGCAAAAGGCTGACAAGAAGGAGTAGTGGATATCACAGAGTGAGAGAGAGAGGGGAAAAAGAGAGGAAGAGAGAGAGAGAGAGAGAGAGAGAGAGTAGCAGGGAGAGACTGAGTCACAGCGAGAGAAAACAAATGAGTTACCACGAAAAATAGGATTGTGAACGTTAGAAATGAAAGCTCAAATCGTGGTGGACTTGTGCAACAATTAACGGAAAAGACAAAGAGACCGATATAAGTAAATCAAAGCTGGTTTATATATATATATATATATATATATATATATATATATATATATATGCATACATGCATACATGCATACATACACAATACTCATTTCATATGATTAAAAGACGCATAGTAGATGTATAGTGCATATGATTGATTAATATATTGTAAATATGACTCT
>NC_069001.1:6444736-6445655 GCF_001194135.2 Octopus bimaculoides | reverse complement strand
ATATATATATATATATATATATACATACATATACACGCGCATACACATACCCCCCACCACATATATAAATGTCTCTTTCTCTGATAGGGTATGTGTGTCTTTTCTCTCCCTCTACATGTGTGTTCCTATCTCCGTATATTTCCAAGTGTGCTTGCCTATATGTGCATACATTTCTACGTGTACGTGATTGGGTGTATAAAACTGATGCACATTAGAGGAATCAATAACTTAATGTGTACACCGCATCAATCGTATGTCAACTGGTGCAGTTAACTTGCACTGCCTCATACATTCAATTCTGCACTGCATTGCACTGCACTGCACTGCACTGCACTGTAAATTCTTGTGAGTGCAGAGAGGTTCTGATGTATCATATCTTTGATGTTCAGCCAGGTCGTGTCTGTACACTGGCCATCAAATTTTTATTTCACTGAATGTCGTTTTTGTTGTTCTTTAACCCCAGGTCAGGCAGGATTCAGCAAACCTATGGTTAATGATATTCCAGTATTGACCATACAGAATCAAGCGCTTGTACATTCGCATGCACGTTTATATGGTTAAGAAGCTTTGTTAGCAAACATTTGGTTCTCGGTTCGGTCCCAGAGTGTATCTTCTACGATGGTCCCGAGCAGACGAATGCCTTCTCTATCAATTTGGTAGACGGAAAATGTGTTGAATCCCGTCACGATTTGGCAATGCGAGACCGATAGAATGAGAACCAAGCTGACAACAAAATATATGCTACGATCGATTTATTCAACTGAGCGCTTTAAGGCGGTGCCCCAGGATGACGGCAGATCAGTGAAACAAGTAATACATAAAATATACATATCTATCTATCTATCTATCTATCTATCTATCTATCTATCTATCTATCTATCTATCTATATATATATATATATATATATATATATATATA
>NC_069001.1:6439954-6444479 GCF_001194135.2 Octopus bimaculoides | reverse complement strand
GCCGTTAAAAAAGTGCTCTCACGTGGCTAAGAGTTGTTTTGACTCTTATTTCTAGCAATGCCGGTACTTAATAGCATCCTCCGTCACTTTAGTGAGAACTGTACTTGTTGCCTATCGTGTCTAAATTGCGAATAGCCCCCTTAATAATTTATATAATAATGATGATAATAATAATAATAATAATAATAATAATAATAATAATAATAATAATAATAATAATAATAATAATAATAATAATAATAATAATAATGTATGTGCATACACACGCATGCACACACATATCTAAAATTGTGGATGTTGAATGAACTTCGCTACACTTTACAACATAACGTCAACCTCAAGAAGACATTCTCAACTTACATGATTCACATCGAGTGGTAAAGATCAGGTGTAAACAGTTTTACAACGATCTGGTCTTTAACGGTCAGCAAATGTTACGTGAAACAATCTGGTGTTTCTAGCAATAATACATGTTGACATTTGTGAAAAGGAATAAAAAAAATTAAAAAAAGAAATATCTCCGATGAGAAATCTTCAACCGGTTACGTCCGCAATAGGTCAGTCTCGTGCGTATATATATATATATTATCTTATATAACAATTACATTGCAGTTCTCACCGACGTATCGAGTCATATTACAACTGTGTCTAATTTCTCACTGTTATATGGAGTTTTATAACAATTATATGTCGTTTCTCACAGATATATATAGGAGACCAATGTGTACGTACGCCGCTATATATATATATATATATATATGAAACAATACAAAATGGGACAAGAAAGAAAAACATCCAGATGGACGATACAAAGAAAACAAGGACGGGTCATTCGGAGTTTTCTTACCTCAGTCGAGTTCCAGATTATCGTTGCAATTTTGACTGCAGCCGACATTGCATCGTCTATCTGGATGTTTTGTTGTCCCTTTCTTGTATCACCTAACTGTCTGGATGTTTTGTGTTCTAGTCCCATTTTATATATATATATATATATATAGTCTGTAGATGCCAGACCAGCAAGGGGAAGCGGCTGACCTCCCCCTCCCCTGTTTGACGATTATAATGGACACAGATATTCGTGTGTCACATACCTAGCTAGAGGCGATGGCCTCTTGGAGCTAATCAACGGCAGCATTCGTCCTATTTTTGGGACTGTCATGTTGGCTTGGCGATACCGCTGCGGTAATCTCCTTTAGAGAGACTTAGAAATATATATATATATATATATATATATATATATTTATATATATATAAGGTTCTTACCACACAGCTACGCCCTTACCCCATCTGTCAGTCATACAAAGATTAGCGTTCTAACGGAGAACAAATAAAATGCATTTAAACGCAACAATAACGGGATAGAACCAACTTAGTGTCAAGGAGTGCGGAGAATTGTGTTGATGCTCCAGCATGGTCAGAACTACAACTAAACAAAAAAAACAAAACTTATGGTTTGTGTACAGAGTTAATGTTATATGGGTGCATTGGTCAGTTCTTTGGTGCACAGCCAGTGGCATTTTAGTGGACATGTGACTCATCAAATGTACAAAGATACGTTGACCAAGTATTCACTCTACGCCACAATAATGTCATGTTGTTTACTGAGTCTGAAATAAAGGGAAATGATCCTGTATCCTCACTTACCAAATGCAAACGTCACTTTCCGGTTCAGGTTCGTTAAACTTGCGGTGCTATTAACTATCAGGAAAAGCATCAAGGTCATAACCTCACTCATATCTTCTTTCTTAAAAAAAGAAATTCTCAAGCTTCATACTTACAAGAATAAATATGGCTGGCAATGAAGGAAGAGAGATACGGTTTCGATTCTTGATTGAAACGAATTCCTTTCCTTCATGTCACTTGAGCCAGGGGAGCTTCCATTTGGTCACTCGGCCTGCTAAAAATGGCAACCAAATCACCGTCAAATCACACCCTACATTCTTTTTTCAGTGCTACTGTTAGAAAATTTAGTACTGGATATATTCTGACTATAAAAAGCATAATAAATAAATAAAATAAGAAGGGGGGGACCCTAACGCAACGCTATTATCATGCCTGGAAAGTCTTTGATCATAAGTGCCATTTATTATTCGTTCAGTATTGATCTGGGATCAAACACCGACATTAACAAATTATGTCATTATATGTTAAACGCACACAAAAATAACAAAACTACAAAAAAAAAAAGCAAAGAAAATCGAGCCTTCAACTTATTAATGATCGAATGTATCAACATCATACTAATGCCGTTGACTTCGAAGATGCCTCCAGGATTTGCCGCTCCATGTAAGCTATCAAAAACATAGGATATATCTTGTATCTTTTACTTGTTTCAGTCATTGAACTGCAGCCATGCTGGGGCACCACTTTGGAGAATATTAGTCGTACGAATCAACCCTAGTACTTTGTTTTAAACCGGAGCACTTATCGGGTTGTTTTGCCGAACTGCTTGGTTATGGAGACATAAACACAACAACGTCGGTTGTCAAGCTGTAAGTGGGAGACACAGACACAAAAACACATTCGTTCACACACACACACACACACACACACACGCCATGTTATGAACTCCTTGACCTCGAACTTCTGTATACAGTGAGGTCCTGTTGTTTGGTAAACAGGATCTCACCGTACGCGTGGGAATATCTGTGTGATAAGAAATTTACTTAACACACACACATACACACATACACACATACACACATACGTACATACATACATACATACATACATACATACATATGATAACTTTGATAGCTTTCGGCCAGTATAGGCCCAGGCCATGTCTAACTCAGTAGCACCACCTGGTGAAGCCTTTAGTCATATATGTAGCACCATAGCATACTCTAACGAAGAGTTATTATTGTTGGAGACATATCCGGATGTAAGAGGTTGGTCTAGGATTTTTTGAACAGTGAACATTTGAATTTTATGGGATCCGTTTCCGCTTTGACGTATTTTGGTCTGGTATTAAAGAGAGCTGCACCGGTTGAGGAAAGTAATTATGACGTAATGTTGCTATGTGCACCGAGTTTGATTTTTGTAATGGGCGGATAGCAGTGGGGCTTAGTCTTGGATGGATTTTAAAATTGATGCCAACATCGTAGAGAACCATGTCATGGTCTGAGAGTAGTGGTGCCTTTTCCACTGCAATATTGAGGATAGTGTCTGTGTGGTTACTGAAAACTAGGTCCAAGGTGTTTTTGTGACATCTTGTTGGTTCACGAACAAGTTGGGTCATGAAAAACTCATCCATGAAATCAAAAATCAATTTGATTGCTTCCTTATCAGGGGTTGAGGCGGAAAAACCTGGTTTCAAGCTGTTTGTGGACCAATCAACACTGGGAAGGTTGAAGAACCCCATCATTAATATGTTGTCAGCATGACACTGATGGATGAAACACTTAATACTGTTGAGGCATTCCTTGAAGCGTAGAAAAGGGGTTAGGGGTGGGTGGCCTATAGAGCCCAACTACTATTAAATTCTTGGTCTTACTAAACACAGAAGCTGCTTCACAGTAGCCGTTGGTAAATACGTCCATTGCTTCTGCCGAAAAAGAATCGTGCACGAAAATGGCGGTCCCACCCTTTCTTCTGCCGACACGATCTGCACGGATGGCTGTAAAATTTTTCACTCTCACCTCAGCTTCAAAGTGGAGGTTATTGAGATGGGTCTCTGTGTCAGGACGAAAAAAGGGATATGGTGCAGATGGTCATTAACCCAGTCCTCAATAAATTGGATCTTCCATTCCTGGGCATTGGTGGAAGGGCTGATGCCTTGTGCATTGAGCAAAAATGTTGAGGCGATAGTGGTGATAGGAGCGTAGCACATGAAAAAAAATGACGCCGTGACACAAATCAAACAATTTTTAACTCATTGATTATATATTATCTAAAAGGCACCAATTCTGAAAAAATGTGCACGGTGGAGGAGCGATCGCTTCCCTTGCTCTCCTATTAGGTACACCACTGAGTATGTGTACAGATCGTTAATGTTGAAGTAATAATCCTTCCGCCGCTAATAATGAAAAAATACATCCAAACACAATAATAGCAGAATTCCTCATGAGAGCCAAGAAATCAGCTGCTGAGCAGAGGCTCAACAGACGGTTCAAACAATTGTATACTGCACACTTCTGTCCCCGTACGGTCTGCAAGAGTGCCTTAAATTTTCGAGGAGAATGCATAGCACTAGAGCATCTGTAGCCCCTTTATGGCAAAGAGCAGTGCGTCCACCATTCACTGTTTTAAAACAATTTCAGTTATTTATGTTACACAATAGAATATTGCTCTCGTATTGAACCAGTCATCGAAGCTGAAGGCGGCTTTATAGAATAATCTCAAAAGAAAGCTATATGTCCTCAAATACCTCACGCGACCTGTGTAGCCATATATGGATACATACATACATATAAATATATATGTATATATACATACACATATATACATATATATATACATAGATATATATATACATACATATGTATATATATATATAGACATATATATATATATATATATATAT
>NC_069001.1:6438926-6439944 GCF_001194135.2 Octopus bimaculoides | reverse complement strand
ATATATATATATATATATATATATATATATATATATATGCTTGCATGCATACATATCTATACATAACTCTATCTATGTATATGTGTGTGTGTGCGTGCGTGTGTGTGTGTGTGTGAGTGTGTATGCGTGCGTGTATATATATATATATATATATATACATATATATAGAATCATATGCATTTATCTCTTACTATATATAAACATCCATATAATTGTGTCTGTGTGTGTGTGTGTCTGTGTATGTGTGTGTGAGAGAGAGAGATGAGAGAGTGTGTGTGGTGTGTGGTGTGTGTGCATGTGTGTATGTGTGCCTGTCAATGGGTGTGAGTAAGTGAGAGAAAGAGACAGTGTATGTGTGTATATGAGATGGTGAAAGAGGACGTAACAGAGAAAGAATGAAGGAAGGGCAGAGACGAGAGATGACAGAGAGAGAGAGAGAGAGAGGGGGAGAAAGACGAGAGAGAGAGAGAAGGATGTGAGAAAGAGAGAAAGGAAGAAAAACAGGGATGAAAGCGAGAGTAGGAGAGATAAATATTGAGGTTCAACTTGGGAGGAAGTAAATATCAACGAGTGCATGTCACCTTGTCCTCATCTGTTGTCATTATTGTTGCTTTTGTTGGTGTTGTTGTTGTTGTTATTGGCGTTACTGATGTTGTTTCTCCTCTTATTGTTGTTGTTGTTGTTGTTGTTGTTGTTGTTGTTGTTGTTGTTGTTGTTGTTGTTGTTATTGTGGTCGGTAGGTGGCGGTGGTGTTTGTCATAAAGTTCTGCGGAATACATTTTATCGATTACCACATCATGCATATATGTATGTGATGTATGTATGTGGAGGTATTTGTGTGTGTGTGTATATATATATATACGCTATAATATACACATGTATATCTAAGTAATATATATATATATATGTTTATATTTATATTTATAAGTATATATGTTTATATTTATTTATAAGTATATATATATATATTTATATTTACATACATACACACACACACACACACACACACACACACACA
>NC_069001.1:6434875-6438858 GCF_001194135.2 Octopus bimaculoides | reverse complement strand
TATATATATATATATATATATATGCATATATACATACATACACACACACAAACACATATATATACAAGTGCACATAGAATATATATATAAGGTGGTATCAAAAGGCCCCGGACTAGTTATATTTAATAAAAAGTAACTTATTTGCCTCAGTTTTAATATCATCTCCTTCGAAGCAGTCATCTTGTGCAACAATACACCGGTCCCAGTGATCATCAGGCAGGTAACAAACTTGGCAGAGACACACCGCATGTTCAGTTCAGACGTTAGGTTCGCCTACACGGCCACAAAAGATAGATCAACAACATCAGCAATGTCGTTGGTTTTCCCCCAACGATCCTCATGCACAAGCTGATGAATTTCCTCCAGATTTCCGGGGGTGACACTCGTGGTAGATCTTCCAGATCGCTCATTATCTTCCAGGGACATTCTTCTGCTTTTGAAGCGCCCAAACCGCTCGGAATATCGCTTACGACCCATTGCCTCGTCACCGTAAACTTTTCGAAGTATCCTCAATGTCTCTGCAGCAGCGTTTCCAAGTTTAGCGCAAAATTTCACGTTGGCTCTTTGTTCCAACATGACAAAAACCGCAGACTACAGCATACACATGATCACAAAATCGCAAATTTCACAACTTGCGAAGTAAACACAGTCGTATACACATACAGTTGTATGTATGTACAATTATAAGCGTATTCTGTTAATTGTAGGCATATATAGATGTCTATATACAATAACAACACTTTCTGTAAGGTGTGGTGCAGGAATCCATCCTCTCACCTACGCTTTTCATCCTATATCCATAAACAGACAGTTTCATATATCGCGCATACAGACTCTGTAACACAACTGGTCCAGCCTTCCATACATCAACAAAAACAAAACGAGTTACAACAACAATAACAATAGCAAGTACAGCTGCAGGAACAACAACAGTGAATCCGGAAACCTCTGTAGCAACGAGTGGACTAACAACAATGACTGGCATTGCTCAACCAACCCATTCGCAGGTCTATGATTGGTAGTTTCACCAGGTGCTAACAGAACAAAGGGCATAAGACCAAATCTAGGGCAACACATTGTCACCTGTTAGGGTCCAGAATGACGTGTCTTTTCCGTGATGTATGTCTTTCAAACTTTATAAAAACAAAGCTGGTTTAGTGAAAGCAATAAAAATACTCGAAAAAACAACAACAAAAAACGTAACATATTTTTCGTTCTTTCTTGGCGTTCATCTATTCCAGGTGAGGTTCCGTTTGTTTGCACATAGATACAGCCAATTTGTTGCTTCTATCAGTAGGTTGTTATGCTTATTACAGAGGATCAGCTCAGGAAAGCCCGTTTTCATATCAAGATGATCCCAGCATGATCCCAGCATGCTAAGAGCTGGAACTAACACCACTAGCGCAACTCTAATACTTGCAGCTATCCGCACTTTTGAGAAGAAGCCTTACTTATGGACCCCGATAGGGATAAATGAAAAACGAACTTGAGAGCCAAAATAAATACCGATAATAATAATAATAATAAATAGAGATAACTCGAATGTGGAATCTAAAAACAGAAACAATTCCTATCATAGTAGGTGCCTTAGGTATAATAAAAAAATATTCAGACAAATACATAACAAAAATAGCAGGACTTACAAATATATATAACATACAGAAAATTGCACTACTGGGTACTGCACACATCCTACGCAAAACACTTTCAATACAGTAAACATAAGAGCATCACAGCAAACCACAGCACATACCCAAGGCGCACAGAGCTGCGCTCGGTAGTGAAGTGAAAGCACGTTATAAAAATAAAACTACTGAATAATAATAATAATAATAATAATAATAATAATAATAATAATAATAATAATTATTATTATTATTATTATTATTATTATTATTATTATTATTATTATTATTATTATTATTATTATTATTATTATTGTTGTTGTTGTTGTTGGTGGTGGTGGTTGTTGTTATTTTATTTATTAGCTACTAGGGCCGACATGTAGGGGACGATACAGTAGACATGGACAGCGAGTAATTTACAAAGAAACAACGAGTACACAATTAAAAGACTAACAGCGATATCCAACAAAAGGATATAACAATGAAGTTCCCCAATAGAGGGGAGGTAACCACCTGGAGTTGGCTCAGGTACCCCAATAATCCTGAACCACTCGACGCTTCGAGGGCATCTGGGAAGAGCACCCTTCTTCCTCTCTAATTCACTAGCCTACAGGCGCATTATTAAAGTAAGTCCACTCACACGGGCCATTTTCGCTACCTTCACCCACCTTTTAGTAAATGTACTGGGAAGCAGCACTTCACTCATCTTCCTTTGTGAATGAAATTTGAAGCTGGGTGTTTTGTGCTGATGTTTAATTTGCTTGCTTGACTGTAGTGGCTATGGTGTTCGTGTTTCTGTTGTTTCTATGTGTGCTGTGAGTGTAGTATGGAGGCGCAATGGCCCAGTGGTTAGAGCAGCAGACTCGCGGTCGTAGGATTGCGGTTTCGATTCCCAGACCGGGCGTTGTGAGTGTTTATTGAGCGAAAACACCTAAAAGCTCCACGAGGCTCCGGCAGGGGGATGGTGGCGAACCCTGCTGTACTCTTCCACCACCACAACTTTCTCTCACTCTTACTTCCTGTTTCTGTTGTGTCTGTAATTCAAAGGGTCAGCCTTGTCACACTCTGTGTCACGCTGAATATCCCCGAGAACTACGTTAAGGGTTACACGTGTCTGTGGAGTGCTCAGCCACTTGCACGTTAATTTCACGAGCAGGCTGTTCCGTTGACCGGATCGACTGGAACCCTCGTCGTCGTAATCGTTCAATGCCTCCGACATCGACTTCGCCTTTCATCCTTTCAGGATCGACGAAAATAAGTACAAGTACTTGGGAGGGGGGGTCAATGTAATTGACTCCACACCTCGCACCCCATACCACCACTACCACACACACACACACACACACACACACACACACACTCAAAAACTACAGTCCCTGAACCAAAAGTGGAAACCATTATTCTGACCGAAAGTTGTTATTGGTTGTTGTTGTTGTTTTTGTTGTGAGTTTTGTAATTATTGTTGCTGTTGTTGTGTTTGTTCTTGTAACTGTTGGTGCCTGTTGTTGTTGTTGTAACGACTGCTGTTGTCTGGAATAGTTGTCGTTATTGTTAGAGTTGTTACAGAAATGTGGTATGGTTATTGTTGTTGTTGTTGTCGGTGCAGGGAGTATCCAGGTAAGTGTACCGAAATAAGTGTACCGAGGCTAGGGTACCTGGGCAGTTAATATACATTTGTGACAAAGATTCAGTCAGCACGTGTATCAAAGTGAATTGAGTACTAATCAATAACCAAACCAATACCTCCTTCCCACTTTCTCCTCCTCTTCCTCCTCCTCCTCCTACTGCTCTTACTCTAGCACGCCTCTTCCCCTTCTTCCTCCTCCTCCCTCTTACACAACACTACAAGATCTCAGGCCTATCCTCTTCTCTCTCCCTCTCTCTCTCTCTCTTCTTGGTTGCTCACCCTTTCCATTCACTTCTCCCCCGACTCTCCAATCAGCAAACAGCCAACCATCTTCGCATACTCAGATAATGATGGCACCACACACACGCGCGTGCAATATCACACAGACACAGACACAGACACGCACACACACACACACATACACATGAGCACGCACGCACACAAAAAACACACACACACATACACAGCTGCTCGCATATATTGCATGAACGTATATATCTATATCTTAATGTATCTCTCTCTCTCTCTATATATATATATATATATATATATACATATATATATTATATATATATAACATATATATATATATATATATAATCTATCTGTCTTCCTCCATCTTTCTATCTATACCTCTGTCCTGGCCTCTACTTCACTGCTATACCCTTCTGTCCATTCCTCCTTGTTCCACTTCCTCCCTCCACCATCCTCTCTATCTATTTATCTATCTG
>NC_069001.1:6433627-6434255 GCF_001194135.2 Octopus bimaculoides | reverse complement strand
ATATATATATATATATATATATTGACAGAAGTGGATAAGTTATACCATCGAATTCAGTACTTTTTCGGCCTCGGAGAAATGAACGACAAAATTGGCTTCGACGGAATTTGAAATCAGATCGCAAAGAACTATCGCAGCTCATTTTCTCCAAAGCTTTAACGATTCCACAAGCTCACTGCTGTTGCCTCATTAATTTTTGACATAAATTTCTATATGTCTTATACTGTTAATAAATTTTAATCGGATTATTAATTAATGTACAAATTTTGTACATGTTAAAGCAAAATTGAAATTTCACTTTAATAAACCGAGAAGTTGTACGACTTATATTTTTATCAATTCTATTCTTATTCTGCTAAAATAGCTCAGCATTTACTTCTTTTCCAAACTAAATCTTCAGTTTTCAAATTTGGAGGATTTATTTTTAAATATTTTCATAAACCGTTAGGCAACCAAACTTCGCCTTACATAAACTAACATATATGACTTACATATCATATAGATACATACGTAAATCATATACATATACATACATAAATATACGTGTATATGCGTACATATACATGTAATATATATATATATATATATATATCTATACATACGCACACATATATATACTTATATATAT
>NC_069001.1:6431216-6432190 GCF_001194135.2 Octopus bimaculoides | reverse complement strand
GGTGGTAGTAGTAGTAGTAGTATTAGTAGTAGTAGTAGTAGTAGTAGTATTAGTAGTAGTAGTCGTAGTAGTAGTAGTAGTAGTAGTAGTAGTAGTAGTGGTGGTGGTGGTGGTATTGGTGATAGTGGTGCTGGTGGCGGTGTTGACCGTATTTGAACGGAGGTGACCGAGTTCTGGAGAGGACAGATTAGTAAAGCACTTACATATACAGTAGCAATGACTGCAGCTGATGGTGTATTTGATGTTGCAGTAGTAGTAGTGGTGGTGGTGGGGGGGGGGTAGTGTTGCAGTTGGTGATATAGTAGCGATGGTAGTGGTGGTGGCGTGTTAGTGATGTAGCAGTTGAGGTTGTAGTAGAGATGGTGTGCTGCAGTTGGTATTGCAGTTGTGGTCGTGATGTAATAGATGTCATTGTAGTGGCGGCAGTGGTGCACTAGTGGTGTGTAGTGATGTGGTGTGGTGTTGGTAGTGGTACATAGCGATGCATAGTGGGTTGTAGTAAGAGTAGTGGTGGCACTACATTAATAATGATGTTTGTGTTGCAGTGTACAACGTCATGGTAGTAGTGGTGATGGCGGGGTACCGATGGTAGAGTGACGGTGGTATAGTGGTGGTGATGGTGGTAGTGGTGGTGGTGGTGATGATGATGAGGGTCGTGATGGTGGTGGTGGTGGTAGAGTTGCTGTAGTACTAAAGGAGAAGTAGATTTGTAATGGTGGTGTTGCGGTGATGGTCGAGCTGGTTGGGATTGCGGTGGTGGTTGTGGTGGTGGTGCTTGTGGTGGTAGTGGTGGTCATGGTGGCGGCGTTGGTTACAACGACAATCCTCTATTGGATAATAAAGGAAACTCGAAGATCCCAGATAGAAAAGCAGGTGAAAGTGTGTATGTATGACTGTGTGTATGTATGTGTGTATGTAGGTATGTATCTGTACGTATATATATATATATATATATATATATATATATATATATA
>NC_069001.1:6425721-6428998 GCF_001194135.2 Octopus bimaculoides | reverse complement strand
TATATATATATATATATATATATATATATTCTTTTAAATTCCTGTTCAACACATTCGCGTGTCTTCAGAGGCGATAAGATCTTTCGCTGTAGGAACTCTCCCAGAATTAAGTTCACCATCTATACGTATAAATATCACATTTTAATTTGGGCTGTGGGTGTATATATATGTATGTATGTATGTATGTATGTATGTATCAACGAGTGTTGATGTGTTCACGTCCCCGTAAGGTAGGAGTTCGGCAAAAGAGGCCGATAGAATAAGTACAAGGCTTAAAAAGAAAGAAGTCCTGGGATCGATTTGTTCCACTAAAACTCTTCAAAACTGACTTTAAACGGCAAAAGGAAAAAAAAAGCGAGAAAAAAAAAAGTTATGATATTAAGTATTCTGCCGCCCGGAACACCAGAAAAATACGCGACGTCTTAAGAGAGTTAACCAACCGTAACACTAGATTACTGTCAGACAAAGCATGTAACCAGGACATTCGACAAAGAAATGGTGCTCACGGACCGTCAACAAACTACAATGTTGGACAACGGTCTGAAAATAACAAATGACCCGATAAATGAAGTACATCCTGAAGCCTCAAACCAACAAGAATATTAGACTGCCGGCAGGCGGTGAAAATAAGTGACGTCACTTAGTAAGCAGCCAATCAGGATTTAAACCTATATCTGTATGTATGTAATATTTTGGATTAATAGGTATGTATCAATTAGTGTGCTGATGTGTCGAGTAAAGCACTGGCACAGTTTGGGCAATCTGATGTCATTCATAGTTGGGGTATATTTCCGTTAGATACTGCGGGACAAAGACACAAACACGCGCGCGCGCGCATACAACGGGCTTCTTTCAGTTTTCCTTTACCGAATCCACTCGCAAGGCTTTGGTCGGTCCAAGGCTATAGTAGAAGACACTTGCTCAGTGTGTCACGGAATGGAACTGAACCCAGAACCATGTGGTTGGTAAGCGAACTTCTTACCACACATTCACGGCAATATCTGCTTAGAAAATGGTTCGAGTTCCACATTCGAAAGACTGAAACAAAAGCCGAGAAATTTTGCATCACACAACACAACAGAGCTTGTAAAAGAATGTTTTTTTCACATATTTCAAAATCTTCATCATATCTATTTGTCACCATAATTTATTGCTATAAAACTTGTTTAAACTTCAGTTTTCTATCAAGTATTAATGTATGAAATATATCGAACGTTTTTACTTTCATCATTTCTTATTGCTGTGAAACTTATTCAACATTTGAATTTACGAGTAATTTTACTGTATAAACTATTGAACTTCTGATTTTTGTGCCAGTTTTATCACCAGGAAAACTTCCCCTGTGTTTTTTCTTCTTTTTAGCTTTTCATTTTCTTTTTCATTTACCATTGAAAAACAATAAAATTGTGAGAATCAGTATGATATTTCGATAAATTCAAAAACTAAAATTTGTTTTAGGATTCAGGTGTATTTTCAACCCTGAACCCAGTTTCCTTATATTCCTACTTGTGTGGAAGTAAACAGCTATTTTTCTCGTTATGAATATCTATCTATCTATCTATCTATCTATCTATCTATCTATCTATCTCTGCATATATATTCGTTTATGTGTTTCAAGCAGGTGGTTATGGTCATGCTGGAGCATATTGAAAACAAAGTTATTTTATTCCACACGGGCAGAAATATAGGAAAATTGGGAATAATTAAAATATTTTTTATTGTTGTATTTAAGATTTAATCAGTTTCATTGTTTACGCTGATGTTCAAATATTTGAAATAGAAAGACGTGGCTAAGGTCGCAGCTGTTTTGCTTCTGACTAGCGTTTGAAGCTTGCCCAATTTTTATAGGGAGTTCATGGCTCGAATTAGTATATATTTTGAATAGGTCTTGATTGGTAGAGGATAGTCACATGACTGGTCTTAGAAATTTTTGTAGGTTCCCTGCTATATATATATATATATATATATATATATTCTCCTTCCTTTCCCGAGCGTCCAATAACACTATCCGTATCACGTCCTCACTTTGTTGTTTTTTTGTTATTGTTTTTTGTGTTTTTTTTAACTATATATATATATATATATATATATATATATATATATATATATATATATATATATATATATATATATAAAGGGAGAGAGAGGGGGGGATAAATATATACATACATATATACATGCACATGCACATATATACATACATCGGTGGGACAACACTAATCTTCAAGAGGAGACTGGCAAATCATTTGAATTAATTTAGAGAAAAAAATAAAACAATTCCAAACAAGTCTTAGTAAATTAACCTGGTCTGTCAAAGACAGACGCAAAGACTATATTATCAACTGGGAATTTATTTGTACTGCAAAACAATACAGACCTGGAACTAAAAAATGTGACCTATGTTTAAGAAAATTTTACCAAATTTTTTCATCTCAGAGCAATATAATAAACTCTGTATGGGAACAAGCTTTGAGATGCTTGCAGATGAGGAAATTCACATTTGTTCAGTATAAATGAATAATAAACATTCAAACAACAGAATATTTTGAAATAACGGACTATGAATGATTATACAATCAAAACTTGAATTGAAGATCGTTCGGTCTAACTTAACGAACAACTCTACATCATACAACGCAGAGTAGATAAACGAAAACCTTTAACCAGTTAAATCGAAGGATATTAAAGAGAAAACCCAGAAGAAACTGCACCAGTATTATAATAAGGTTGCATTTGCAACGGTTACTAATTGGTGCAGTTGAAACGTGTTTGGTGTATGTAGAGCTGTATATATATAAAAGGAATTAAAGGTAATATATAAAAAGAATTAAAGGTAATATATAAAAAGAATTAAAGGTAATATAGATATCTGAAAGGTACGGGGTTCGATTTTCTGTAGAGGATACTGGCCACTTTTGTCCGTCTTCTAAGGATATTTATCTAGTTTTCTAAGGTAATGTCACAGCTTATCTGCTTTCGAGAATTCCTTTATTTTCTGTAGTATATGTATATTTATTATGTGTGTGTGTGTATGTGTGTGTGAGTGTGTGCTTGCGTGCATGTATGTATGTATCTATTTGCAAGCATGCTAAACATACATTTTTGTATCTATAAACATGGCTTCACGAGACTAATTGACAAGCACCTGAGAGTAACTCTATCGGCCGCAGCAGCTACTTCTTCATGTCTATTTCTCCTCATCGTGTCACTGATGTTATGCAAGAGTAAAGGCTAGGAAGATGCAGGAGTCAATGCAGCACGGCGCCACCGACGTCAC
>NC_069001.1:6424005-6425212 GCF_001194135.2 Octopus bimaculoides | reverse complement strand
ATATATATATATATAGGGATAAAAGTTTGATTCGGCTCCTTGCAGGTCAAAGTTACGTGGACTCATAAAACGGTAGTTCTTCCGGCTTAAGTTACACAGAGACAAATGAAATTGCTGTTGAATAATATATGTAACTCCGACCAAATGTATTGAGCATAGATATGTAAATACATATATATATATACATATATATGTACATACATATATTTATACATACATACACATATATACACACATATACACATATATATATTCATATTGGAGAAGCAACTCAATTGCTAATCCCTTATATTTATGATGATAAATGGTCTTACCGATAAAGGTTTTTTTCATACTGAACTACTTGGCAAAATTGTTAATTATTAATTCTATTATTAATTGACGATTCCCTGCCCTCATTTCTTGTATATGTATGTATATATATATATATATATATATATATATATATATATATAGCTCGGGGTGAAAAATTATATACATATACCTGCACATACATATATATACATATATAATATACATATATGTATACAGAGTGAGAGAGAGAGAGAGAGAGTGAAGGAGAAAGTGAGAGTGAGAATGGGAGAGAGAGAGATAAGCAGATTGATAGATGAATATAACTGATTGATAAACTTACACGTATAATCATATGCATTAACATATATACCGACACATATATTGCGGCATACATACATACACACATACATACATACATACATACATACATACATACTTGCATAATATATACATTTACGTGTACAATACCAAAATAACGTAGAACTTCCTTGCACTATGTGTCAGGATTCTATTTTTCAAGTGATTGCAGACAGTCAGTTTGTACCGAGAAACTGCATGTCCTGGTCTTTTAACTGGTTTCCTTTTTTTTTTTTAACCGTGTGCATGCGATCGCACGTGAAAGCGTGACTGTAAGAATATTCTGTACGAAAATGCGTTGTAGCCTCTATGTATGTATGTATGTATGTATGTATGTATCTATCTATCTATCTATACAAATGTATACACACACACACACATACACACATATGCAGGAGTGGCCGTGTGGTAAGTAGCTTGCTTACCAACCACATGGTTCCGTGTTCAGTGCCACTACGTGGTACCTTGGATAAGTGTCTCCTCGGGCCGACCAAAGACTTGTGAGTGGATTTGATAGACGGAAACTGAAAGAAGCCCGTCGTATATATATATATAT
>NC_069001.1:6420868-6423720 GCF_001194135.2 Octopus bimaculoides | reverse complement strand
TTTATGGATATGTGTGTATGTTTGTGTCTGTGTTTGTCTCCCCCAGCATGGCCGCAGTCAAATGACTAAAACATGTCTGCACTATACTTATGTATCTGCAAAATTTTATTTGCACTGTTCGAGTCTCTCATTAATCTTCCTTTTGTAATTTGTATAACTGCACGCTTTAAAATTAGAATAGTAAATGGCAACTCTCTCTCTCTCTCTCTCTCTCTCTGTATTCTTTGATGTTTCACAGGACTCACGTGTGTTCTACGTTGCACGAATACGTCCAAATCACCTGCAAACATTTCGCAATCCCGTTGCCTTCGGGAAAATGTTTGAATATAAGATGTAGAAAGGATAAAAACAACTAATGCGAAGCAAAAACTAAAAACCCGGGAATTGGTGGGAAAAATTCTTTACAGATTGATCTGCAAGTAATATTCTTCGGACACCCTGTGAGACCCACCAAGCAGATGGGGGAATCTATTTCCAGTGGCTGACTGGAGATATTTCTCCCCTCTAACGATCACCGTGAGATATGACCTCAGGAACAATACTTTATTCCATCATCATTTCTCTTCTCTCTACTCAACTCTTTTCACAACCGAAAACAAGCAAAAAAAAAAAAAAAAAAAAAAAAAAAAAAAAAAAAAAAAAAAAAAAAAAAAATCAATAAAAACATTAAAAAAAAATAAAGAACAAAAACATTTTTCAAAATAATTATCCCTAATCAGAAATTCTTTACTGAAAATTAAGAATTTAATGACCTTTAAGTTTTCAGTACCGAATAAAAGAAATAGCATTTTCCTCCTGATATTACTTGGCATTTAACATCTTTGAGACATTATTATTATCATTATTATTATTATTATTATTATTATTATTATTATTATTATTAAGACTGCCTAAATTTTATTTGACGTTTATATTCATTTCTGTTTTTCTTTTGTATTTGCGCTAAATTTATAGTTTAGAAAATTGGGAAAGGGAAAATATAAAGAAAGCGAAAAGCAAAGCCATCAGTTGAAAGGGAATAAATGAAATTGAAAGGACTAAAAAAATATCTTTTAAAAGATCTGTGTTTGGGGAAGAAGTGAAAAATGAATTCTAGATTAGGGAACTAATTGAAATTTACTTTTTGGTTAATTGACATAATATCTTAATAAAATAACAGATTATATAATCTCTCTGATAAAAGATTTGCCTACATGGGTTCGATTCTCAGCTGCACTGTTAATGTTTAGCACTGCTGTTAGTCTTTGGGCAAAGATAAAAACAAACATTTCTTATTTACCTATAAAATTAGTATGCATTGTTGTCTTAATGACTTAGAAAAGACGAAGGCATCAGTTCTGACCTTTTCAGGAGGCCAGTGGGAACGGAGGAGGGAAGGAAGCAAACCCTTCGCCAGACTTTGGTGCCTGGTGGGCGCTTCAGAATATTCTGGATGGGCACTAATTTGTAATAATGCTAAAGGGGATTTTCAAAATAAGTATATCACTGTAAATCTGAGTATATCACTGTAAATCGTCCAGTGCCTCGCTTCTCACTTAGCGACGGGGATGAGAGGAAGTTATCCTCAAACCAAAGGATAGATACTTGCAACAGAGTGAAACCCATTCAAACCCATTCAAATCACACAAGGACCAGATGAAGACGTTTGTCTGTGCGATAAATTAATAAGTCTCCCATCTAAGAATCCGAAGGGACTCTGCACAGTTTCTTTCTATAAACATTTTAACCCTTTTCCAAAACATATACAACGTTAGCCCCAAATATAAATATTTTCTCCAGGATGTATACTCTTCTTTAAAATATTGTATATATAATACACTATATATGACCGAATGGTGTCAATAAAGACACCCTTTGGTCATAAATAGGCATGGGATTGTTCCTAGAAAGGCGAATTTATTTATGGAAGACCAGCTGTCGTCCATGCATAACCAGCCTCTCTTCTCCATGCCACCGATGTTATCCAAGAGAAGGGCAAAGGGGCCGATACAACTTGGCACAAGTGACATCGCAACTAATTTCTACAGCTGATGAACTGGAGTAACATGAAATAAAGTGCCTTGGTCAAGAACAAAACACGCAGCCCGGTCTGGGTGTCGAATTCACTACTTCATGATTGCGATCCCGACGGTCTAACCACTGAGCCATGCGCACACGTATAGATACACGTATTCATATACATGTATATATGTATTTATGTTTACACACACACACATATGTATATGAGTATGTGCGTGTGTGTGTGTGTGTGTGTGTGTGTGTGTGTGTGTGTATGTGTTTATGTTTGCGTTATATATATATATATTAGCATACATGCAGTCGTATATTACAGACCAACTCGTATTCGAACCCATGTCTCTGGTGCTAGCATTTGTATGTAAACTGTCAAATAATTCTGGGAACATGCAGTGCATTAGTTGCAAATAAATGATACCATGTTGCATCACATGCACATATACCTGCAGGTGTTCAACTGCAGCTTCCTCCTATAAGAAACGCGGGGAGACGTAATCCTTATATGGATTGATAGAGTGGGAGTTGGTAATTAGAGGAATAGACAGCCAGACAGACAGACATACAGATAAGGGGTGGGATAGAGAGATAGATAGATAGATAGATAGATAGAGAGATAGATAGATAGATAGAGAGATAGATAGACAGATAGATAGATAGATAGATAGATAGATAGATAGATAGATAGATAGATAGAGAGATAGATAGATAGATAGATAGATAGATTGATAGATAGACAGATAGGTGGCAGGGAAGAGTAAAAGATAGTTTCGAATCGAGCAGCGTTGGGTGTTTGAGTGGGTAGTATGTAGAAGTGTTAAATGGGGTGGTCGGGTACA
>NC_069001.1:6419925-6420265 GCF_001194135.2 Octopus bimaculoides | reverse complement strand
TGGTGGAAATGAAGTTGTTATTGTGGTTGATGTAATTGTAGAGGTTGTAAGTGTAGGGTGAGGTTGTAGTGGCAGGCGTGGTTTACAGTGGTTGTGGGAGAAGATGTGGTTGAGGCGGTAGTAGTAAGTAGTGATGGTCGCGGTTGATAATGACTGCGGTGGTGGTAGTGGTGGTGGTTGTGGTTGTGGTACCCGTGGTGGTAGTGATGGTAGTAGTGGTGGTGGTGATGGTGGTTGCGGTACTACTAGTGGTGGTGATGGTAGTGGTAGTGGTGGTGGTAATGGTGGGGGTAGTGGTGATGGCGGCGGTAGTGATGATGGTGGTGGTGGTGGTGGTGGT
>NC_069001.1:6416404-6417080 GCF_001194135.2 Octopus bimaculoides | reverse complement strand
ATACATATATATATATATATATATATATATATATATAGAGAGAGAGAGAGAGAGAGATAGATAGATAGACGGACAGAAAATACAGTAATCTAGAAAAGATGTAAAGACAAAGAACGGACAACTAAATTCTCTCTCTCCCTCTCTCTCTCTCTATGTATGTACATATATATATATATACATAAATACCTACATAAATGCACACACTGACACATACATATATGTATGTATTAATGTATGTATGTATATATATATACATATAAAATCTGTTGGGTGCATGTGATTGTGTGTGTATGTGTATGTGCATGAATGAAATTGCATACGTTTTTGTGTTTGTGTTACTGTGTCAGTTTACAAATATGGGCGGATGGACGTGTGCGCCTGCGTGCAATTATATATGTTATTGTGTCACTTTCTCTGTGTGTGTGTGTGTGTCTGTGTGTGTGTGTGTGTGTGTGTGTGTATGGCGCATTCTAATGTGAATATGTATGAGTGAAAATTGTTTGTATCTATGATCTTATGTATGCCCATGTTTCTGTGTTTCTATGTATTTACGTGCAGCAATATGTGTGCATCTGTGTGTGTATATATATATATATATATATATATATATAGCGTCATACTAATACATCCTTTTGTTATTTACACCACCTGTCCTCGTCTGTTGTTGTTTTTTCGT
>NC_069001.1:6413090-6415137 GCF_001194135.2 Octopus bimaculoides | reverse complement strand
AGGACCGGCACCACTATTTCCTCCGCCCTGTCCGGCTGTTCCATCTCTTTTGGTCAAGCTAATTGATTGTCTCACCTCACAAACCCTCGTTCAATAGCTTCCGTAAACTAGCTCTCTTTTCTTTCCCTTTTCTTGTTCTTATTAGATGTGTAGCGTGTGTGTGGATTCATATATATATATATATACATATATTGTTAGACAGACAGACAGACAGACAGACAGACAGACAGACAGACAGACAGATAGATAGATAGACAGATAGATAGATAGATAGATACATACATACATACATACATACATACATACATACATACATACATACATACATACATACATACATAAATAGATACATATACATGTATATATTGTGCATACACAAACATATATGTATCTATATCTTTTACTTGTTTCATGCTGGTGCACCGCCCTCGTGCGAATCAACCCCAGTCCCCACTACTTTTTTAAAACCCGGTATTTATTCTATCGGTCACTGATAAGCAACGTTGACGTAAACAAATGGTGGTGATGGTGGGATGTGGGTGACAAACACAGACACACATATACTGACATATATGGATATATATTTGTACGACGGGCTTCTTTAAGTTTTCGTCAACCAAATCCATTTAAAATGAAAGGAGCACAAAAATAAGCATGCAGATCCTTCAAGTGACTAATTATGTAAGTCATACTCATTTGAGAATAACCTTGTGCATGCAACAGCTGCGAAATATGTAGGACCAACTCACATAAAATACAAAACTAGAAATGTCGTGTAATACATGAGATGCATGGAAGAGTAATGTAGAGACATGATCACAACCTATATAGGAGAAACGGCCAGTAGTATAGCTGAAACGATTGCAGATTAGTGATAGGAATACAATGAAAAAAGGGTAATATACATGTTCTGCCAAAATGCCATATAGACGCACAGTGGATCGATAAAATAAGTTGAAGTAAAAAATACTTTCCACACATCAAAAAGACCCAACATTACAACATATTACAGAGTGTGTACGAATACAGGAAACAAATTTGGAACCCCATCATCAACAGACACGTTCAACAGAAAGATTGGAGTAATACATTCTCACAACCACCACTTACCATCATAGTGGCACAAAAATAAAGATACAATAAGATCGAAATAAATTAAAGTCAACGTTATACACAGACACTGAGATTCTTCTGTTAGCCACAAGAAATACAAGCATAGAAAATGATAAAGTAATTATAACAGCATCACAACAGCTCACATGTAGGGTGTTTTTTTATAGAGGTGCGACTCAAGAGCATAAGATGCAAGTAAATTCATCCCGTCAGAAAGGCCACGGGAATAGTGTGACGAAAATTTCTAGGAAAACTACCGAAAGGAGATAGGCATCACAACCACTGTTTGATTATAGGAGTGCATGTGTGTGTGTGTATGTAATTTTTTTAAAACTTATAACTATATAAGATGTGTAATTATAACTTACTAAAGCTGCATTGCCTTGTAACCTTAATCTACGTAGGACTTCTTACATTTGTAATAGGCTAAGTAGACTTTGTTTCACACGAGAAACCAATGGTAACCAGCATATCTACGATCGTGTCATATACACTGCAAAAAGAATATATTTGCTTTTATCATGGAGATTGAGTTCTCTCACTGCTCGTGAATTCAAAACAGGCTAATACAATGCAAATTGAAATAATGTAGTAGAAAAAGAAGAAAGGAAAACAGAACGACAGCTTATACTTTAACTTAACTGTTTTTCTGTCTTCGTTTTTATACCTATATTTCAATTTGCATTTTAGTAGCTTCGGAACAATTGTCACTGAGAATATACTCTAACAACGCTAACATACATACATACATACATACATACATACAAATACACATACATACATAGATACAAATTAAGATATAAATTAAGTAAATTAAGCAAATCTTTGTATCTCAATTAATTCATACTTAGCGTATATAAAACTATACTGATATATTTACTACACACACACACACACACACACACACACACACACACACACACACACACACACA
>NC_069001.1:6401686-6406686 GCF_001194135.2 Octopus bimaculoides | reverse complement strand
AAGGAAACAAGGAAGTTAGCCAGACAGATATATAAAAGGAATTAAGTACGTTTTGAAAAAATCCTAAGAAAAACGTATAATTTACAGGAAAAGATATATTACAAAATGTTTTCTAAAATTCTTCTTCTTCTTCTTCTTCTTCTTCTTCTTCTTCTTCTTCTTCTTCTTCTTCTCCTCCTCATCCTCCTCATCCTCCACCTCCTCTTCCTCCTCTTCCTTCTTCTTCTTGACATATAACGCAATGAATAGCGGGGTTTCCTCTATTTCATGAGATCAGAAAAGTTTAGTTTTGTTCTCTTAAGTTGTCATAGCGGGGAGAATTTATTTCGTACTCGGTTAGGGAGAGTTTATCTCTTATAGTCAAAGTATGAAGGAGAGTTTACTTTTTGCTATCAGATATCAAATACTGAGTTACCTGTGTATCTGCCTCAGCACTTGTTGCTCTACCACCTATTTGTGGAAGAAAATTCAACTCCCATCAGCCCCGTACATTAACCTTTACGCAGGGTCCATATTCCATCATTGTAATCAATAGATAAGAGTGTGGGGGTTTATTTTTCTGGACGGAGTTAAGGGTGCCCTGTGCACTATAAAGGTGTATTCCAGATGTGAGAGCAATATTTCAATGCAGCTTCGTTCGTCTTTAGCTTCTGACTTCAAATTCCGCCGAAGTCGACTTTACCTTTTAACCTTTGGGGACTGATAAAAATAAGTACCAGTCGTACACTGGGAATCGATGTAAACGATTTACACCTTCCTCGGAATTTTCTGGCCTTGTGCCAAACTTTGAAACCAATATTCCAACGCAGGTTCTCACCTGAGCCACGCAAAAAAGAAGCAGAAAATAGCTACAGCTGGAACAGCGTCCGATATATGTCTGTCTGCGTGGTGATGTCTATCTGCGTTTCAAAACCATTTTTATCGGTTATATCCACACAATCCCTGCATACGTCTAAAATACCATGCAGGTAACACTAGCTAGTGAGGTGTCCATAGAAATATCTCCAGACATCTAAAAAAGAATCTGGCTTGCTTGCTTCAGCTGGAGCGTGAAGGAACTCTTGTCTGACGGACCCACCTTACTGCTCCTCACATCTAGGACCACTTACCTATCATTCGGGTTTAGGAAAATCGTATTTAAACAACGAACAACAACAACGACAAACACAGCAGTCACAACAACAGCAAAAACAATAATCACAACAACAACAACAACAATGACAACAGTCGACACAGACCATGTTAGAAGGGAGGAGGGCAGGAGGGCAGGAATAGGATATTAACAAACATTCTACTTTTACAACCAAATAAACAGAAATGGAACATGTCCACAGGGTGACACATTTACACATTTATTTATATCAATTCGTTTCAATTTAGTTTACTATATATTTATCTTTTTTGTGGGGGGGGGGGGGGATTTGTTTGTTTGAAGTTATTTTTATTTTATTCATTCACATGGAAAAAAAAAACTAATAAAAAGCAGATGGAATTCACATTTAGAAACTAAAATACTAAATAGATGCATTTTATTATTCTCAAGTGGTATCACAGATTGTCAATATGTCTGCATGGTTCAGTTAATGTGGACTTGATGTAGTAGTAGTAGTAGCAGTAGTTGTAGTAATTGTTATTGTTATTATTATTTTTGTTGTTGTTGATGATGTTGTTGTTGTTGTTGTTGTTGTTGTTGTTGTTGTTGTTGTTGTTGTTGTTGATGTTGTTGTTTCTTGTTGTTGTTGCTGTGAGCATCAAGTGCCCTTAAGGAGGAATAAAAAAAATGTTACTGTTCTGCAATAATTGAAGAAAATATTCGAAGCTTTAATAAAACAGTTCCTACGTACAAGGGAGACGGGGAGCAGGAGGAGTTGATATTTGAAGGAGGATAGGTTTATGTACACTGCGCGTGGCGAAGGGTGAGGTGGGGGCGCGCACACACACACATCTATATACGCATACATACATACATGCATACACATATACATACATACAACACACTCACAGATGACATGAATACACAATGCACATGCACACGCACGCACACAAACACAAACGTAGACATTTATATTTGGTTGTAACTCATTGTCCGTTATAACAACAAAACCCACCAGCTAGATACAAGATCTCAACACTCGTTTATATTAGATTCAATTTATTTCATTGATATATTTAACAAACGTACGGTTTATCAACCAGCATTTTTCTATCTATCTATCTATCTATCTATCTATCTATCTATCTATCTATCTATCTACCTATCAATCAGTATGTCTATCTGTCTATCTGTCTGTCTATCCGTCTGTTCGTCTGTCTACCTCTGTGTGTGTGTGTGTGTGTGTGTGTGTGTGTGTGTAAAGAAAGACAAATAGACAAATATGGAGTTATATATAGATGCAAGTAAGGTCGCCGACCAACGGACCAATACCGGACCGCACGGAAACAATGATGTTTTTGAATTCTGTTTCGATCTTATTGTCTGTCTATACTGAATCTCTTTGTAAGATACCGCTTTTCATGGTGATTGATCTCGTCTCGATGTTAATGACCCATCTACACGGTAGAGATTCTGAAGGATCACTACTACGGTCTTCGTGCTCTCCGTAATGAATTTGATAACTGCCAGGCAGGCTCCGGAGATCATGAGGTTAAATGCCTTCGTGTTGCCGATCCATACCGTTGACAGGATTCTTTTCTTTGACAAGACCTTTTTAATATGGCTCTATTGACGAGTAGCTGGCCCCTTTGATACATCTCTTCTGTTCTGCTTGTAACACGTTATTTTAATCATGGGAGCTAAAGATTCTCTCAGCAATCGATATATTAGACAGATGATGACTTCGTAATTCTTCGGATTCTGCATCTCTCCTGGCTTTGGGAACAGCTATGTAATAGCTCCCTATGTGAATCACTCGGGATATTTCTCAAGATTTTTGATCACATCCGTAGACTCAAGTGAGGTCTTCGTGGATGCTGAGTAGAGTTATGATCCTGAAATCAACAGTTCTATTCATCCTCCGTGCCCTCCAGTTGTTAGTCTTATTTCTGACAGCAGTGGTCACGAAGGTGTTGACCATTCTTTCTGGGGCTTTCGTGGTATCGTTAATGCATGATCCATGTAGTTCTTCCGTTGTTTCTTGGTCTTCTTCAAGATTTTACTACTACTACTACTACTACTACTACTACTACTACTACTACTACTACTACTACTACTATCATTATCAACATTATTATTGCTATTATTATTATTATTATTATTATTATTATTATTATTATTATTATTATTATTATTATTATTATTATTATTATTATTATTATATATACAGTTGTAGAGTTCCAGCAACAGTAAGGGTAGAAACATATTAACCTACATTATATTTCTCAATCATAAATTTAAATCAAAGCGGTGCCCCAGCATGGCTGCAGTCAAATGACTGAAAGTAAAGTATGTCTATCTGGTAACGTAATACCATTTCGCGCACCACCTTGAGTGTGAGACAGTTTTTGACCAAAGATGGTATGACCTCGCTTATTCAGCCGATCTGGCTCCCTGCGACTTTTCTTTTTTTGTTTTGTTCTTCCGAAAGAAAAAACTCCTTAAAGGAAAACGATTTGCAGATGTGGAAGAGGTGAAGATAAATACGACGGAAGCGTTAAAAGGCTTCACTTCGTATGAGTTCCAGGATTGCCTTCGAACTGTGGGAAACGCGTCTGGACCAATGCATTGCTTCAAATGGCGAATGCTTTGAAGGCGATAAAAGGTGTAAACATGTAAAAGTAAATGAATAAAATAATATTGCACGATCTCGGTTTATTTTGGGTACCCCCTCGAATATGGGTATGTATGCGTGTATATATTATGTGTATGTATATGTATGTGTGTGTCTGTATGTGTATGCATGAATGTATGTATGTATGTATATATATCACTGTCATTTCACTCCAGTTACGAACATATGGCACTCCACGTATCTGCGCGCACGAGCGTATTGTGATAGTGTTATTTCTTTACTACCCACAAGGGGCTACACACAGAGGGGACAAACAAAGACAGACAAACGGATTAAGTCGATTATATCGACCCCAGTGCGTAACTGGTACTTATTTAATCGACCCCGAAAGGATGAAAGGCAAAGTCGACCTCGGCAGAATTTGAACTCAGAACGTAGCGGCAGACGAAATACCGCTAAGCATTTCGCCCGGCGTGCTAACGTTTCTGCCAGCTCGCCGCCTATGTGTGACAGTGTGTATGTGTATATATGGAAGGAAATCTATGTAGGCAAGAGGGCGGGTGGAAATCTCTAAGGCTGTATTGTTGATCATTTATATTGATTTGAGTGTGTGAGCGAACGTATATTTGTGTGTGTATGCACGTATGGTTGTCTGCATGTGTGATTATTCAGATGTGTATGTCTGCGCCTGAATCTTCCTTTTTTTTTGTTTTCGAAAATAGAATGTAGGTGTGAAAATACATATACGCATATATGTGTGTGTGTGTGTGTGTGTGTGTGTGTGTGTGTATTTATTTATATGCATATGTTTATATATATGCATATATATGTGCACGTATATATATATTATATGCATATATATATCTACATACTTATATATATATATACATACATACATATGCATATATAAAGAGAGCTAGCTAGATAGATTGATTGATTAATTGATTGATCGATAAAGAGATTGATATGTGTGTATGTATGTATGTATGTATGTATGTATATAATGTTTGTATGCATGTATCTATACCTATGTGAGCGTGTTTGAGTTTGTGTGTATGTGTGTGTGTGTGTGTGTGTTTGTATGTGTTTAGTTTTGTATATTTGAATGCATACATGTGTCTATATGTGCACAGCTATGTGTTTGTGTATTTATGAATGCATTTCCTTGTTTTCGCACTGACTGGCATACACTTTGACATATATATTGATGGCGGGTGTGTATGTGAGTGTGTGTGTGTGTGTGTGTGTGTGTGTGTGTGTGTGTGTGTGTGT
>NC_069001.1:6400745-6401382 GCF_001194135.2 Octopus bimaculoides | reverse complement strand
TATATATATATATATGCGTGTGTGTGTACGTATGTATGCATATTAGTGAACTGTGGGATGAATATAATACTAAAGGTTGTAGACATCATATTTCTTTCTAACTGTGCTATTGTAATGTACTTGTGTGTGTGTTTTGTGTAGAAAGTCTATACGTTTGTGTGTGTTATTGTTATGTACTTGCTGAACTAAATATTTCTGCAGCAATGTATTGCGGGCAGATATTTTAAAATAGACAATGAAAACTGTGACTAATTCAACCAATCAATACATAGATACCTAAATGTAAATGTTTATGTATATACATATATATATATATACAAATGTGTGTATTGCGTATTTACACAAATATGCGTGTGTGTGTGCGTGCGTACGTGTGTGTGTGCGTGCGTACGTGTGTGTGAGCGTGTATTTGTGCACGCGCGTGTGTGTATATGTATATATATATACATATCCACATGCATATATATTTGTGTGCGCGCATATATATATATGTATGCATATATATATATATATGTATTACTATACCTGAGTATAAAAGCAAGCATAAATATATACATATATATATATATATATATATATATATATACAGACAGACAGACATATATACATATATATGTATGTCTGTATGTATATATAT
>NC_069001.1:6397975-6400369 GCF_001194135.2 Octopus bimaculoides | reverse complement strand
ATATATATATATATATATATATATATATACACATACATACATACATACATTTATATACTTAGATATATATATTGAATACACGAAGCCTTGCGAATACTCAGGATAAGGTAACATATAATTCTCTGTGTGGGAATAATAGTTTTGGTAAATATAAACAAATCTTTTCAAATGTTTGCCTTTGTGATTTATTATGCGTGATTCCCATCGCTAATTTAATCGGAAATTGTTGTCTAATTAACGTAAATGGTAACTTCTTCACCGACTGAAGAAAGAGTGACTCTTGCAATAAACACACCGTTTTTGTGATGTGGAACTTCAGTAATGATAATTTTTGCCTTAATTATTTTTGCTTGAATGTCTTGAATAACTAAACGAGTCCCATTGCGCATGCCATTAGCTCGGTTGATTGTACGGAGGAGGATAATCATAGCAAGACTGAAACAATATATTTAAGAACTCAATAGTGAATTATGAACGGTCATCGTGAAGTGAACATTGATCATGACTAAACAGAACCCTTTCATCTCCTTGAAATAGTTTTAGTATTTCTTCAATGATGAGATCAACATCAATATTTTTTGGCACTAAAACAGCAATTGTTGGAACTTTTTCTGGTTTTGCAATGACATTTCTATTAAAAACTGCGGAAATGAGGACATTGAAATCACGAACAATGTTACATCCTTGGGGCATAATAATTTCACTATTTGTTTTTTGTTTTTTTTCTACTACGCACCCATTTCCTATATGGACCATGAATTTTTGAACTGTATTTGTTTATTCTGACCTTCCAAATCCTTTGCATTATATTTTAGCCGCGTGCTTCTTGTCAAGTTTTAAATTTCGGAAAGTGAACCAATAGTTTCAATGAGCATAAAAATTTATTTTTTTTTTTTTATGCGATGCAATAGTATATGGGCAAAGAAATAATTGCTATTGTAAAAAGTGTGAAAAGATTATAATTTTAATGAAAAAGAAACGATTCTTGCAGTGGTGTTCAACCTGGGTCCGTATTAGATTTTGTTAAAATTTATACGCAATAAATTGATTTTACTTGAACTATACACAAAATAATTTAACATTTTTTCCCTAAATAATATTTAATTATAAAAATATAAAAGGATTTTCTAAAACATCGAATGGCTAAAATATGAATAAAGGGGGTTCATAGATAAAAGTTTGTAGAGAAACACTAAATTATTGTTTTAATTTAAAGAAACTAATTGAGTGGACTTGAGTGGAAACTACGGATTTTGATTTCAAATTTTGGCGGACGAAAGATCACTAAGACGGACAAAAAACTGCTAAGCATTTATCCCGGCGTACTAGCGAATCTACCAGCTAGCCGCCATTTTCTTTATGAACATATTGCTTTCAATTGTTAGCACAAGGCCAGCAATTTAGAAGGTGGGGATAAGTCGATTACATCGACCCCAGTGTTCAACTACTTATTCTATCGACTGCGAAAGGATGAAAGGTAAAGTCGATCTAAGTCGAATTTGAACTTAGAACGTAAAGATGGACGAAATACCGCTAAGCACTTTGCCTGACGTGCGAACGATTCTGCCAGCTCGCAGCCTTTTTTTTTATATATATATACATATTGTTTTTTACTACTATTTATGGGTCACTCATTAAACAATTTCTTTTGATTGCTATATGTGATCCTTTTATACGTACATCCATGCAAGCATATGCGTCTATATGGTCCGTGAACCTGTTAGAAAAATCAGCTAAACAATAGCATCGTATGAAGGAGTTACAGATTAATGTCTTCTTAAATATATCAGCTGTATAGTTAATGGGCAGATTTAATGATTAATGAGAAAGCTGGTCTAAATAATTTTTCTTTTGAAACTTTAATTTTCTGTCAAAATGGAACGAACAGAAATATTTCATTAAATAACTGATTTTTTTTTTTCCACTCTCCCATCAAACAAGCATGAAATATGACGACAGACTTTAAAAATGTATAACTAAAAGCCATTATGAAATGGTATAGAAGATGAAAACCATTTTATGAGAACGTGTAGGTAATGATATCATGCAATGAGATAAAAATAAAAATGAGAAGACAAGTTGTAAAAAGAAAAGATGAACTGCGTGGGAAATATTGTAAATTCAAAGGTAAAGTAACTATGATGTGATCATCTAAAGTTGTTTGAAATTCCAAAATACCGGCAGAAGGTGATGTATATGAGCGTCAGCGCATAAGATGTTCTCCGGGATTGCGACCGGTTTCAGATAATTTCGAACATCGATATGTATGCACTAAGAAAAGTCAACACAGACATTGTATTCTTTTAAACTGTGTACCGTATAGGTTGATATAAATATAGTATATACGTGTGTGTGTGTATATATATATATATATATATATATATATATATATAT
>NC_069001.1:6392151-6397563 GCF_001194135.2 Octopus bimaculoides | reverse complement strand
CTCTCTCTCTCTCTCTCTCTCTCTCTCTCTCTCTCTCTCTCTCTCTCTCTCGCTCCATTCTGTCCCCAAATCCCTTCGGAGCTGGACTTAACCTCAATGCCCTCAGGTGAGAAAGGGTAAATATAATAAGGCCAAGTAATAGACATGAAACGATTCAATCTACGTAACCAGATTTCCGAGGAAATAATCTGGTATTGTGCCAAGGCAAAAATCATTCAGTAATTATACACATAGGTACTGTGTGTATATAAAAATGTATACACGCTCATACGTATATATATACATACACACACACACACACAACACACACACACATATATATATACACATACTTGAATACATATCCATTCATACATACATACATACATACATACATACATATATGTATATATACATATACATACATATATATTTATATGCATATACATATATATATAAACATATATAACTGTATATACATACACACACATATATATACATATATACACATATACATGTGTATATATACATACATACATATATATATATATATATATATATATATATGTTTGTGCACATGCTTATATATATATATATATATATGCATGTACGTATGTATGTAAGTATGTATGTATGTATGTATGCAGGCATGTATGTATGTATGTAGGTATTTATTTGTATGTGCATATGCGTTTATGCGTGTCTATGTTTGTATGCCTACATCATTTACCGTTTCGGTTTTGTCTCTTCAGTTGAGTCAGGCAGATCAAAGGATATCGTTTACCAGTCCTTTTGCTAGCATCTATTTTATCATTAGTCCCCGTTTCACCCACTTCAGGTTTTGCCATTGTGAACATCATCATCATCACCATCGTTACCATCGTAATCTTCGTCGTCGTCGTCGTCAATATCATCATCATCATCATCATCATTATTACTAACATTATTAACATTACAATCATCATCTTCGCCGCCATCTTCAGCATCATCTTCTTTGTTGTCGTCATCATCATCTTCATCATCGTCATCATTATCCTTATCATCTTCATCATCGTTGTCATCATCATCATTATCGTCATCATCATCGTCCTCATTATCATCATCATCATCATCATCATCATCATAGTCATCAACATCGTCGAGGTCGTTGTTGCTGATTTTCTTGTTTTAATATTTTTTTGTTGTTTGTTTTCAGTGTCAATCGTTTGAAGTCTGTGAAAAAATGTCCGAATGCCGCTGCGTCTGCGTGAAGCGTGTTTAGTGCACTGCAGACATTAACGACCATGCATACTCCTGCATACCAACGTCTTAAGCACCTTAGTAGTAGAACTACTCCGCCAGGTCATAAGCGAAACTTCAACAATCTTAACATCTCAAAATTTGAAAAGTTGCCAAATATCAACAATTAATTCCACACTATATATGCTTTTCTATCTATATATATTTCTATTTTCCCTACACCCTCTCTATGTGCGTGCGTGTGTGTGTATGTATATATATGTATATACATATGTATATATATGCATGCATACGCGCACGTGTATATACATATGCAATTGACACTCCGTCGGTTACGATGGCGAACCTTCCAGTTGATCTGATCAGTCTGCTCATGAAATTAACGTGCAAGCGGCTGAGCACTTCAGAAAAACGCGTTCCCTGGACGTAGTTATCAGTGAGATTTAAGGTGACACAGAATGGAACAAGGCTAGCTCTTTAAGATACAGGGACTACTCATACTCCTGGAGTATGAAAGTGATAGAAAGTGTCTTGCTCAAGGACACAACGCACCGCTCGAAATCGAACTCACGACTTTATTCTTTAGTTATCCAGTGACGCCACCAATAGTTGAATAAAAAAAATAGCCTTTCTTAGATTATATTTCTCTGTGCATCTAACTGCAGTAACGTAGAATCCTTATGTTTATTTTTCATTTTTTCGTTATCCACTGACGTCACCAATAGTTGGATACAAAAATTTCTTAGAATCTATTTCTTCTTAGCGTTCTTCCTGCAGGCGTTCGTGTACTGGGAACATTTCCTTAATTCGTAGTTCACTTTGAATTCAACTAATTTTGGGTCGTCTTGAAAACGATGTGTTAACATATTTTCGGAAATATTAATTTCAATGATATTTTCTATATCTAAACATGTTAATACAAGAGAAACAATTGTTGGCTTTGTAAGGTGAATTCTACAATTAAAGATGTGATATTCTTTATACGTATTTTTGTTATATGTGTGTGTGTGTGTGTGTGTGTGTGTGTGTGTGTGTGTGTGTGTGTTTATAAACATGCACTTGGAAATGTGTGTGTGTGTGTGTGTTAACGTATTTTGGGAAATGGAAATACCAATATTTCGCAGCGACTGATAGTTTTACCTTTCGATTCTTCAACTCGATATAAATATTTCTCTGTATGCATAGTAATAAGTTCTGGGGTTTTTTTTCTTTTCCTGTTAGGTATGCGTACACAATAGTCAAATCCTATTCCATTTACATACACTCCCATCCCGAACACGCACATGCACACACTGGTATACACATGTACCTTTGAGATTGTATGTCTCTATGCAAGTTTGCATATATTTAGGTGTATGTAAATCTGTAAGCGCACATATGTGTGTGTGTGTGTGTGTGTGTGTGTGTGTGTGTGTGTGTGTGTGTGTGTGTGCAGTGTGTATTTGCATCTGTGTGTACTTATCCCTAGTTTCTCTATTGTTAAGTAGACGAATCCAAAATATTGTCTGAATATTTTCACCAACCGGAAGTATTGATGAAACTATTTTTCCAGACAAAGTTTTCTCAGTGAGGACGAATAAACAAATTTTATTCGTGTTTTTCTTTTTTTCTTTTAAAATTCTCACTTGCATCGCTTCTGTTTATTCAACTATATTTGCATATATGTATATAGTTTCTTTCTTTGTAACTATGCATATTTGCAGGTTCCTTCCTTTTTGAATTCTTTGAATTTTTCCTAGAAGGAACTGTTTTCTAACAAAGATATAAACTCCATTGTTAAAATTTGGATAAAAATATGCTTTAGATCGTTGAATCTTAGAAATATCTTGCATATTTTAATCATGCCACTTACAGGCTGTATTTGTAAAGTGCCAGTTATCTACTTAATTTCTTTGCCTAAAATTCCATCGTTACCAAATTGTTACTTAAATATTTAGTAATAGCCAAGTATACCAACAATTATTAATATAAATGTGAATTTATAATCAGGGTATTAAGATATTAGTTCATAAGCAGCTGCTCATAGATATTCTCTTTCTCATTGATCATGGAAGAGATGTTCATAGCTGCAGGGCAACTGACCTCTGTGATTGTAAATGATTTTTCATTTCTAACCTTATCTACAATATCACGCTTACTATGTTGGCACAGAAGTTTTGATAGGAATGCTTCAACAATTTTCCTTGCGTTAATATATATGTATGTATTGAAAAACTGATACTTTGTATATATTTATTCCAAGGCAGTCTTTCCTATGGATGGTAACATATTGTTTTAGCAACATTATACCGCAATGGAAGGTTGTATCATTTTGACATTTTTGAGCAGCGGCAGATCACATATACAATATCATCCACATTTTCCTTTATGCTATGTATTTCTTTGTTGTTCGTTAGGGATTTCGTAGCTATCCTTGCTTTGGACTGTATGCTTATATGACTGTTATGATGTACGCATATACTGTATGTATATGTATGTATATGTTTATGTATACTTATCTATCTACTTGTATGTGTTTAGGAATTTTTATTTATTTATTAGAATTCATCCAAAAAGAAAGGAACTGGTTTCTAAGAAAGAAAGAAAGAATCTTGATAAATGTTACATATTGAATTTTAGAAAGACCTTCCGTATATTTAGTCTCCCACCTTTAGAATGTATCTGTAATGTGTGTGTTAGCTGGTCTCTCTCTTTGGTCGAAAATCATAGCTTCTCCATGTGTGATTTAGATATCTGATAACATAACTAAGTACAACAATAGTTATATTGAAGGTAGAAGAGGTGCAAATTTTGAAGCAATTGTTTCAACTTGGAAGCTACTCTCCATGAGTACACATGCTGTATCAGGCCTGTTATGTTTTGATGTGTATGCTTCACCAATATTCCTAGTATATATATATATATATATATATATATATCAGGGACGTGCCGCCTAGGTAGGCAAGGTAGGCAGTGCACACATGTACACATATATATATATGTACATATGCGCGTGCGCATTTTCAAATCACTCTCGGAATTCTTTAAGCAAGTATGTAAAAAAAAGCAAAAACACACTACAGAGTGTTTTATGGGACGAATACAAATCTTTATACGAAGCGGACAGCAGCAACATTCACTGGAGACTTCTGTCTAACATCACTCAACGATTTACAAAGAAACTAGTAACAAAATATATGATTCCATAAATCTCGAAGATGAAAACAAAAACCCATTAAACTTAATAAAGATGATAGAATAGAATGCTTCGTTATATGTAAACATTACATCCTCTTTAAAAATTTCAAAGGCAAGTTTATTTGTATTACCAAACGAAGGTTAATTAATACTGTTATGAGTAAATTCGGTAAAGTCAGCAGAAACAACATTCTAGATTCAATTATTCTTTAAGTTAAAAAGGCGTCATTTCCGTTCAATTAAAGTGTAATAGTTTTTTTTTTCTTCCATAAAGTAGTTTAACGCTATCAATAATAAACATTACTGTAAATTTACACAATTTGATTTAGTAGAATACTATCCTTCTGTAACTGCATTATTCCTCTAAAATTACTTTTTTTTAAATTTAAATTTTAGTTTTGCTTTAATCAATGAATCTCATATTAGGATTAACATGCATGCAAGAACGTCTTTCATATTCTGGAGAAAGTCATTCCTTTCTGTAAAGAATAGTTTTATGATTGTGTAGGAAGTTATGATGGAAAAGAATTATCTGAAATTATTTGGTTTAATATTTTAAACGGTCTAAAAATATTCTCTAAGTCAAAGAGTTGTTTATACCGGAAAAATGGTTAAATAATCCCTCGTAATATGAGTAGTCATGAATGAGATGAATTTAGAAAGATCGCGTAGATAAGAAGTTTGCTTCCCAACAACATGGTACCGGGTTCAGTCTCACTGCGTGGCATCTTGGACAAATGCTTTCTACTACAGCCCCGGGCGGACGAAAAGTCTTGTCAGTGAATTTGGTAGACGGAAACTGAAACAATCCTGTCATATATATATCTCGTGGGCATCGGTACCATTTTCCTCTTTCTCCGTTCTTCCATTCTCCGAACTTTCCATCTTTCCGACGAAGGGCTACGCCCGAAACGTCATACACTCTCTCTTTCCTTTCCTGAGCGTCCAATAATACTATCCATATCACGTCCTCACTTTGTTGTTGTTTTGTTTTTTTGTTATTGTTTTTTTAACTAT
>NC_069001.1:6385363-6392023 GCF_001194135.2 Octopus bimaculoides | reverse complement strand
TATATATATATATATATATGTATGTATGTATGTATGTATGTATGTATGTATGTATGTATGTGGGGTCGATAAAATAAGTACCAGTCGAGCACTGAGTCGATGTAATTTACTTAACGCCTCCCGCAAATTGCTGGCCTTGTGCCAAAATATGATACCAATATAAAAAAAGAAACGAAAGTATGTTGACTATATCTTCTGAAGAGGCTTCCCTCAATAGTATAGTCTTTTATCTTTGACTTGCTTCAGACATTGGAGTGCGGCCATGCTGGGGCACTGCCTTGACGGGTTTTCATCGAACAAATCATTCCCGGTACTTATTAATTTTTAAGACTGGTTATTTATATATATATATGTGTGTGTGTGTGTGTGTGTGTGTATGTATGCATGTATGCATAAACTCTGTCGGTGATGATAATGAGTGTTCCATTTGATCCGATTAACGAAACAGCCTGGTCAGGAAATTAACGTACAAGCTGCAAGTCACTGAGCGCTCCACACACATGCGTACCCTTTACGTTGTCCTCAGGGAGATTTAACGTAACACAGAACGTCGGCAAAGTCGGGCCTGTGAATTACAGGTACAATTCCTTTTAGCCAGCTGAGTGGATTGGAGCAACGGGAAAGATACAACGCATCATCTGGAATCGACACACAACCTTGCAATCGTTAGCCGAATATCTCCAAACACTAAGCCACACGCTTTCACTATACACACGCACGCACACACACACACACACACACACACACGATGGGTTTCTTTCAGTTTCCGTCTACCAAATTCACTCACAAAGCAAAGAATTGGTTGCACGGAGGTTATAGAAGAAGACAGCTTGCCTTAGATGCCATACACTGGGACTGAACCCGAAACCTTGTGGATGAGAAGCACATTTCTTACTACACAGCCATGTTCATTATTATGAGGCTGCATTAAGAAAATGGTCTTTACAGAAATTCCTTACGCAAAATTCATTATATCACTGTTTAAGAATGTAAAAATAAGAAAATGAGCTACTATTAACACATACCTTAGTTTAAATGTCTCTTTGCATATCACTAGAAACATTTAAAATTTAATGTCTTTGTATTCCCCCTTAGGCCACAAATGTCGCAATTGCATTAATGAAAGCAGTTAAATCTGGAGATTGCTGCCCTATTAACTTTGCAGTTTCTATCCTTCTACTTGTACCTGTAACACGCCACAGTGTGTCTACTTGATATTAAATGCCTCTTTAAAACCACTAGTATATTGTGTGTCTTTCTTGATGACAATACTAACACAAAATCCTATATCGTCCAAATTCAAAATATCTTTGAAACAAAGTATTCTCAACACATCCATTTTATTGCAGGAATTGAATGGTTTGAACAAGAATGAATTCGCTTGTTCTCGTAGGCAGTTCACCAAATCCTTGTTGAATAATGCTATATTAATCACTTGGTCATTAATCTGTTTATTTGATATAGAAAATATTGCGTTTTAAAAAAATCATTGTTTAATATTCAACTTGTATCTCTATATTGATCGAGTTGTTTCCTTCGCACCATTTTCTGTGCATTGGCAAAATAACGATATATTTTCTGTCTCTATATTTTTAAATGCCAATTAATCTTTCCTATCATCATCATCATCATCATCATCATCATCATCATCATTATTATTATTATTATTATTATCATCATCATCATCATCATCCGAGAGCAGCACACGCCATCAAAGTAACGCCGGAATAAAAAATATACGAAGCCCAATATACCAGGCACATGCATCATAACCATATGAAGGGTATTTCTACCATATGAAGGATATTTCTACCATATGAAGGGTATTTCTATTCATTGTAGGGTATTTCTAAAGTTTCCAGATGTTTCTTCAGGTTGGGTGGTATTGAACCCAATGCTCCGATGACAACAGGGACAACCTTTATGTTTGACTCACGTAGCTTCCACATGTTGGCGATCTCAATTCTCACACATTCTTTTATTCTTTTATTCTTATATTTGTTTCAGCCATGCGGCTGCGGTCATATTGGAGCACCATAGTGATTTTGTACTTTTACATATCATTGTCCTTTGGCTGATTTCTTCAGGTTGGTGGAATTTCATACATGTATATATAGTTCAGTCTTTGATAACTATCGGAATGATTTTTAAAGTACATCTTGTATACATTCACTTATTATTTGTCATTACGTAAAGAAATGAGACCTGAAGTTACTGCATAAAATCTGAATAATCCACCAGATTATCTCCTACAAAAGCTGTCTTAACCATTTACCCTTTATTTTTCAATCATTAGTTTCTTTACATTTAGTTTGTTCTTATTCTCTTTTCATCTCATTATGACATCACTGAATTACCTTCATTAGTTTAATTACGAATTAATTCATTTTATTTATTTTTAATTTTCTAACTATTCTATTCAAATACTTTTCATATCAGTATGTTTACTATAAATACGGTTTTAATACAGATCTTTCACATACTGTCACCCATTCACAACTACATACAACTTCTTGTTTTATCTTCCATACAGGATGAATCTAAATTCTACACAGATTAGAATATCATAAAAGAGACTCCACACATGACAAAAAGGAGAACGAACGTTCAAATAAAACAAATATTCACGAAGGCATACAAGCCAGCCCTTCTTCCTTTCTGTTCCCCGATAACAGCGTTATTTAGATAACGACAAACATTATAATTAGTTGTATTAAAAAATCAACCTTATCATCACGTCATTGTCGATATCATGAACAGCATAATCTTTTTAATTAACTGTATATCCTGTAGAAATAAGTTTTTCCAAATAATTATCCCAGAAAATTAAGCACAAATTCATCCCATCCCTATAATTAGACAAAATATTACGACTATATTGCCGATGTTAACAAAAAGAAAGTGAAGCTGCCACCAACTTAACGGAAACAAAATACAGGTTTAATCGGATTAAAAGAAAAATGTTACGTACACCTGCTCGTTTCTTTGTCAATGATACGGTAACAATTTTATCTGGTAAATAATTTCAGTTTCTTCTTTTAATGATTCCGTTCTCATGTCATGTTCTTTTTGTGTCGTGAGGCACAAAAAGCCGTAACACAATCTCTCATGATTCCACTGCTACTAATCCTACACAATAAGGCAAGAATACCAAACACACACACACACATACATGCTCTATCTTTTTTCTTTCATCTTTTACTTGTTTCAGTCATTAGACTGTAGCCATGCTGGGGCACCGCCTTAAAGAATTTCAGTCGAACGAGTTGACCCGACTACTTATTTTTAGAGCCTGGTATTTATTCTATCGGACTCTTTTGCCGAAGGATATAAACACACCAACATCGGTTATCATGTCTGTGGAGTGACAGTCGACAACGACGTACTAATACATAAAAATTTCGACACTGGAAGAGAAACGAATATATTCGCAGTACTCGAACTGGAATGTGGAGGCAGTTGAAGGGAGCACCCGCAAATCTGCTGCAAAGGATATCATGAGAAGCATCTCAATGAATCGGGTAGATTGATCGCGACTACGGGGTTGAAGACAGGGAGTGACCACCATGGCAGTGGCGATGGTGGTGGAGGTTATAAAGAGAGGAATAAATGTAACAGTATCGAACTGGACGAAACAATAATAAGAAAGTAATGAAACAACCAGAACAATATCTGTTAGAGCAAATCTGCTAAAAGTATTCTGCTATAACCGGTGGTTGAACGAGCACCTTTCTTTTATGAATACGTAACTGGAAATACTGAAAGGTCATATATGCGAATGTTTGTCAGTTTGTGTGTGTGTGTGTGTGTGTGTGTGTGTGTGTGAATGTGCGTGCACGCGCGGAATGTGTAGGAGTTCGTAAGCCTCCCAGGTTTCTATGAAGATACGTTAAGTGTAAATAGACAAATTTGTATGTTACGTTTCCGTTGAAATGGTGAGATGAGTAGGTATGAATAGTTATATTCTATATTCTATATACGTACTTAAATGCATATATATATGTATATATATATATATATATATATATATATATATATATATGCATATGCTCATATATATGCTTATATATATGTATGTATGTATAAGTAAAAACTTACTGTGGACATATCTATATCTATATATATATATATATATATATATATATATATACATGTGTATATATATGTATGTGTGCATATGAGCGTGCGAGCTCATACACACACATATGCATATACATGTTTGTGTGTATGTATGTGTGTGTGTACGTGTATGTGTCTGTGAAAACACACACACACATGCACACATATTTATCCGATTGTTATTGTTGCTGTTGTTGTTGTTGTTGTTGTTGTTGTTCTTCTTCTTCTTCTTCTTCTTCTTCTTCTTCTCCTTCTTCTTCTTCTTCTTCTTCTTCTTCTTCTTCTTATTATTATTATTATTATTATTATTATTATTATTATTATTATTATTATTATTATTATTAATGAAATTTCCTTTACCTCGTATTCTACTTTAACTTTACCTTTTGGAAAATAAACGATTTAAAATATTTTTCTATATAACATAAAAAATTCATTTCTCAAAAGAGAAAAACAATTACTCTTTCTGTTTATTCAGGATATAAAGATATTAAAGCTGACATGTATGTATGTACGTACGTACATACATACATATACGTATGTCAATATATGTGTATGCGCGTAAATATATATCTAAATATGTACGTACGCACAAATATATATATTATAAATATTGAATATATATACGATATGTATATATATATATATATATATAGGCATGGTTGTTGTGTTGTTAAAAAGCTCGTATTGCAACCATGTGGTTTCATGTTCAGTTCCACTGCGTTGCACCATGGGCAGATGTCCTCTACTATAATTCCAGGTCAACCAACACCTTTTCAACGAATTTCGTAGAAGGAAACTGTGTGGAAGTCGAATTTGCCTTTCAACCTTTCAGGATCTATAAAATAAATGCCAGTGGATCCCTGGGGTCGATGTAATCGACTTAGCCCCCCCCCCCCTCCTCCAGAACTTGCCGGTATTGTACCAAAATTTGAAACCAATATTTGAGAATACACACACACGCATACATACATACATACATACATACATACATACATATATATATATATATACATATATATATATATATTCTTTTATTCTTTTACTTGTTTCAGTCATTTGACTGCGGCAATGCTGGAGCACGACCTTTTAGTCGAGCAAATCGACACCAGGAATTATTCTTTGTAAGCCTAGTACTTATTCTATCGGTCTCTTTTTTCCGAACCGCTAAGTTACAGGGACGTAAACACACCACCATCGGATGTCAAACGATATTGGGGTGGGGCACAAACACACACACACATATATATATATACATATATACGACGGGATTCTTTCAGTTTCCTTCTACCAAATCCACTCACAAGGCTTTGGCCGACCCGAGGTTATAGTAGAAGACACTTGCCCAAGTTGCACGCAGTGGGACTGAACCCGGAACCATGTGGTTGGTAAGCAAGCTACTTACCACACAGACACTCCTGCATATATATATATATATATATATATATATATATATATATATATATATATATATATATATGTATGTATACTGAAGGTTGACGGAAAAGAAATAATTTTGAACCGATAGTAAGTTTTTCAATATGATTTTTTTCCCAGTACACCCCCTGACAATTTTATCAATTCTATGAAGTTTCAAAAGGGCGGGGGGAGAAAAAAGAAAAAGAAAAGAAAAAAGAAAAAAAGGAAAAAACATTGAACATCTGAGATTCTGAGTCGGCGACTTTTTTTTAAATAACATTTTCTAATAACAAACAAGCAACCGAAATATATTTTATACAAAACAAAATATATAATTCCATATACGCTTTAGTGTAAACGAAATATATCTATGTTCAAAAAACAAGTGTTTTCATAGACAATTATTATGCAAAAGATATATTTATACACTTTAAATGCGGTATTTTCAACTTTAATCTACTAAGTGGACGCTCAAAACACTTTCTTAGTGATTTACACGAGTGTACCTAACGCACACAAAGAGAAGACACTTTATTTGCCACAAATGTGACGAGCATTTAGGGAAGGATTTGAGGGTGTAATATGAATTAGATTTCAAGTTACCGGGAAGCTGAATGAGGGCGGGGTGGGATTCTGAAATCGCTACGCCGACATAATTTGAAAGATTTCAAGAAAATCAGAGGTGACTTTGTTGGTTTGGTTGTTTTGTAAGCTTATAGACCTTAGAACATACCCATTTCATCACTGCTATTTCTAGCATACAAAACAAACCACATAAAGGAGCGTCTACCTTTCAGTTTGTTTAAGAGACAGGGATTAAATCTGATGAAATAAAAGGAAATGTTTACTGATCAAGGGAGTATTACGATATTAATTAAGGATACGAAGGAAAATCAGATGCAATGCATCAGATTAATTACTCAAATTGGGAATCAAATGCGTACGCAAGCATGTATGTGTGTGTGTGTATGTGTATGCATGTGTGTAAACATAAATACATTTATAAGTGTGCGCGTGTGAATACATATGCATATATGTGTATATGCTTATATATATACATGTGTATATACTTGTTTATATATATATATATATATATATATATATATATATATATATATATAT
>NC_069001.1:6377471-6385187 GCF_001194135.2 Octopus bimaculoides | reverse complement strand
CACATATATACATACATATACATATATGTGTGTGTATATATATATATATATATGCAAGTTTTTTTTTATATATATTTCCTACGGATTGCTTGAAGCTCATATTCTTCATACACCTCAATCTTCAGGGAACAACAAACAAGGTGTAATAGTTTGACGTTCAGGAAAAATGTGAGTCTTTGACGTTTCGAGCCTACGCTCGTCTACAGAAAGAAAGAACGAGGAGAGAAAAATGGAAAGAGGTAAAAATTGGAGGGAGAAAAAAAACGTCTCTGAATTAACAGTTTCACACACACACACACACACACACACACACACACACACATTTTTTTATCTGTTGCATGTTATAAGTTCCGTGACATATGCATATTTTCACGTTAGTAGCCACGATTTTGGACTCAACGATTAGACAATACTTTCATAATTAATAAAGCTAAATACAAAACTGTGACGTGTTACATGATATATGATATCACAACAGCATCTTTGTTACTCCGAAAACAATACGGCAAAAGATGTTCACACTTGGTCTCTAGGCTGACTTTAACTGTGACCTTTCGCTCGATTGTGCTATGATTATCTCTGTCAAAGTGCCTTCCTTTGCCACATCAAGTGGGTTAGCGCACACAGTTTCTAAAAGCCACTCTGTGTTTAGAAGAAATCCTATATCCTTCCCTAATCATGAAATTGTTGCAAGAAGGAAGTTCAATGAAGTCGCAGTTATCATTGTGTGACCACGGGATAAGATTCACTTCACAATACATTCCATATCCACATAATTTTAATTAATTATAATTGTTAATCTTACATTAGCTACGTTAAACACACGAGATACACACAAACCCACATATGCGCACGTTAGTGTACTTCACAGTACCTCTATTCCTCACTCTCTCTTCCTCCTCTCTCTCCTTCCTCTCTCTCTCTCTCTCTCTCTCTCTCTCTCTTTCTGGGTTTGTGTGACTATTTGCTTGTGTGTGTGCACACTCATGCTTTCTTCCTATGTTTGCACCTGTCACCTTTTCTCTCTGAAGATGGACAAAAAGCAAATTCACACAATTTTCTTATTCCAGTTCAAGCTAGGCCGAAAAGCTGCTGAAACTGCTCACGATATCAACGATGTGTTTGGCTCAGGAGCCATTAATGAACGTACAGCACAATGGTGGTTCAAGAGATTTCGTAGCGGTGACGAAGGTCTTGAAGATGATAAGCGTAGTGATCGGCCATCGGATGTTGACAACAATCAACTAAGAGCCTTAGTGGAAGCCAATCCACGCACAACTGCTCGACATCTTGCTTCTGAATTAGACGTAAGGTATACGATAATTTCCAACCGCTTGAAAGAGATTGAAAAAACAAAAATACTTGAGAAATGGGTGCCGCACGAATTGGACGACAACCAACGAATTGCCGCACGAATTGAACGTCTTTACGTTCTGAGTTTAAATTCTGCCGAAGTCGACTTTGCTTTTCATCCTTTCGAGGTCGATGGAATAAGCAACAGTTGATTCCTGGTATCGAGGTAAGGGACTTACCCACAGCTCCGAAATTACTGGCCTTGCGCCAAAATTTGAAACCATTATGTCTGAACGTATGACAGTTTTTGTAAACCGCAATATTTCTTCACATTCAAAGATTTTATGCAATTGACGTTTGTTGATCATACTTCTTGGTAACACTGCAAACTTAAACACCTACCTGACCGTCGACTAGAGTCATCCTCATGAAGCCTTGAAGTATAAGGAATTAATTACATGATCACATACTTCAAACAAAGGCGTGTAATGAGCACTTTGCATTTTCCACTCTATACATACATGACAGACAGATATATATATATATATATATAGATAGATAGATAGATAGATAGATAGATAGATAGATAGATAGATAGATAGATACATACATACATGCATACAATACATACAAACATACATACACACGCACACACATGCACACACACATTTATATTTACATTCATATTTATAAACATGTTCGTTACTATGTCTTCCAGACATATATTTAGCTTAACTTAAAAGAAATACAGGAAAGCGGAAAACACGTGTGTATGTATGTATACACAACACACACATATGCTTATACTCTCACACAAACACACGCACGCGCACACACATTCACATCAAGATATATATTATTCAAGATGCAACTCAAAATACAACTTAATGTACATATCATCTGAGAAGGACAAAGAGCAAAACACTGGGAAATGGTGTCATTATAAGCATATTAGTTCTATAAATGTGTAAAACAGATATGTATTCAGAAAAATATATTGTACAAACGTGCATACATACATACACACACATATATATTTAAATATATATATTTAAATATATATATACAAATATATATATATATATTTAAATATATATTTAAATATATATATATATATATATATATATATATATATATATATATATATATATATATATATATATATATATATATATATTTAAATATATATATATATATATATATATATATGGGCGTATGTGTGTGTGTGTGGGGGTGTATTTGCTTTTGCGTCAGTATGCCTGTATGTATGTAGACACATGAAGAAACAATCACTTATGAACACATAGATATACATACACACATACACACATACACCTATATATATATAGGTGTGTGTGTGTGTACGTAATTATCCACACACGTACCTACACACGCAGTCGATCATATATCTCTAAGTATAACCTATAACCTATATTTTCTATTTACTGTTGGTTTGTTGCTTTTATGTAGTTATGTGTAAATAACTTGTCTTTCTTAATGTTGTTGTGATTGGCACTGTTGTAGTCTGTGTTGTTGCTTTTGTTATTGTTGTGACGTCGTCGTCGTCGTCGTCATCGTCATCGTCTTCATTCCTATTGTTGTTTTCATGCGGCTTTTGGGTCGGTTTTTTTTGTCTTTCATTTTACTTTCTTTTTTTTTTTTGTAAATTCTCTTTTACAACATTGCTGTAAAAAAGTAAAGAACAAAATAGGATGGGGGTGAGATGGGGTGAAGCGGGGGCTGTTTTTTTTTGTTTTTTTTTGTCTTTTGCGTTTACGTTATAATTTTTTGTTATTGTTGCTGTTGTTGTTGTTATTATTATTATTATTATTATTATTATTTATTTGAACAATAAATATCTATTTGAATACAACTTCAAAATTACCGACCACAAAAACTAACGACAAGCGTACATAATAATAAATATAGGATAACAACAACAACAACAATGACAACAGCAGTAACGATAATAATAATAATAATGATAATTCCGCAGACTTAATAATAATAATAATAATAATGATGATGATGATGATGATGATGATAGCGACACTGATGATAATAATAATTGTAATTATAATGGTGTTAACCATTATAATAAAGGCATCGACGACAAAGAAAAAGTAAACAAAGGTGGAAGAAGAAGAAGAAGAAGAAGAAGAAGAAGAAGAAGAAGAAGAAGAAGAAGAAGAAGAAGAAGAAGAAGAAGAAGGAGAAGGAGAAGAAGAAGAAGAAGAAGAAGAAGAAGGAGGAGGAGGAGAAGAAGAAGAAGAAGAAGAAGAAGAAGAAGAAGAAGAAGAAGAAGAAGGAGAAGGAGAAGGAGAAGAAGGAGAAGAAGAAGAAGAAGAAGAAGAAGAAGAAGAAGAAGGAGGAGAAGAAGAAGGAGAAGAAGAAGAAGAAGAAGCAGGAGGAGGAGGAGAAGAAGGAGAAGAAGAAGGAGAAGAAGGAGAAGAAGAAGGAGAAGAAGAAGAAGAAGAATAATTGGAAGCAGAGGAAGAAGAAGAAGAAAAAGAAAAAGAAGGAGAAGAAGAAGAAGAAGAAGAAAAAGAAGAAGAAGAAGAAGAAGAAGAAGAAGAAGAAGAAGAAGAAGAAGAAGAAGAAGAAGGAGGAGAAGAAGAATTGGAAGAAGAAGAATTGGAAGAAGAAGAAGAAGAAGAAGAAGAAGAAGAAGAAGAAGAAGAAGAAGAATTGGAAGCAGAAGAAGAAGAAAAAGAAAAAGAAGGAGAAGGAGAAGGAGAAGAAGGAGAAGAAGAAGAAGAAGAAGAAGAAAAAGAAGAAGAATAATAAGAAGAAAAAGAAGAAGAAGAAGAAGAAGAAGAAGAAGAAGAAGAAGAAGAAGAAGAGGAGGAGGAGGAGCGAAAAGAAGGATAACAAGGAGAAGGACGATGGCGACAACAATAGCAAGAACAACAGCTACAATTACAACAACAACAAGGAATACTTAGAAGGAAGAAAAATGTCACGTGTTCCACCACACTTAAAATTTCCTTTTTCCTCCATTAAAACAAGAAAAAAAGTTATCCAAATCTCAAGAATATACTTTATGTATGATGTTTACAATTCGTAAAGAAAAACGAATTTTCTTATTTTCTTATTTTTTTTTATTAAAAATGTCTTCCTGTTTTATTTATATTTTAAAATTGTGCGATTTTTCTTCTTTTCTGTTATTGCCTGAAGCAACATAGAATTTTTACTGAGATTCAGAAGTTTTTTCTTCATCTTGTTTTTTTCTTTTTTTTTTTTTGTAATGTTTTGCAACTACCATAGTTAGTTTCTTTTTTTGTTTTGTTTTTCTTTCTCTCCCCCTCTCTCTCTTTTATCATATCTTTTTGAAGTATTCTTCTGAACTATGATAAAAGAAGAGGAGACAGATTCATCGGAGTAGACTGCTAGAGACTCAGATAGATTCTATTTATTTCAAAGGCCAGTGATATTTTATGGCGATGTACATAGTTAATAAGACATTGTAAAATGTGGAGCTACGATATAGCCACTGTGTGTATGTGTGTGTGCGTGAGTGAGATATGATAAAAATTAGTTTCAAATTTAGGCACAAGGCCAGCAATTTCGGGAAAGGGAGTAAGTTGATTATTTCGACCCCAGTGCTTAACCGGTACTTATTTTATTAACCCCTAAAGGATGAAAGGTAAAGCTAATCTCAGTGGAATTTGAACTCAGAACGTAAAGACAGACGAAATACTACTAAATATTTTGTCCGGCGTGCTAGCAATTCTGCCAGCTCGCAGCCTTATGTGAGATACGATCACATTGGTTTCACATTTTGGCACAAGGCCAGAAATTTCAGGGCAGGGGTAAGTCGATTACATCGACCCCAGTTCTTGACTGATACTTATTTTATCGACCCCGAGAGGATAAAAGGCAAAGTCAATCTTGGTGGAATTTGAACTCAGAATATACTACAGCGCGACACCTTAGGTAAGTGTCTTCTGCTATAGACTCGGGCCGATCAAAGCCTTATGATTGGATTTGGTAGGCTGAAACTGGAAGCAGTCCCCATCAGTACACTGTTTTGAGTGTTCATTCTTGTGAAATGAGCGTCTGATCTAACGAAGGTCGTATTCAATAATTCACCTGAAGAAAAACACTTTACGCCTTTGATGGATAGTAGTGATTACGCAATATGTTAATTACATCCTCTCACCTATGCATTACAAGTGTAAAGATGTGTGGAAACAATTGTAGTGATATAAAATAAAGAATATCATTCAATTCATTTTCCGGTATTCATCTGTTCATATAAACTCTACGGATGCTATGGAATTTCAGATGTATATCCAGTGACAGGAGTATTCCCATTGTGTTATGACATTCGGTAGTGAATACCTATAGTCGAGCTTTGTATATCAAACAAGATTTTCAATAAAATGTTAACAGTATGTATGTATGTATGTATGTATGTATGCATGCTTGTATGTATGCATGTATGTATTTATGTATGCATGCATGTATGTATTTATGTATGTATATGCGTAAATGTAGGAATAAGCAAATTAGACAGATTAATATATAAAGTATATGAAATACATGAAATGCAAAAAAATGTATATATGTATATATATAAAAAGGTCTGACTTACACAGAATACAAATGTAGATTGATTCCATCATAGGATGAGACGAACCTCGAGCCCCCAGAAATAGCTGTTGGATTTATAATACCTTTCCTCCACCCCTTTAATTCTCTATATCATTTGTATTCTGTGCAAGCCGGACCCTTTTATATGTATGTGCATATACATTTTTATGTATTTCATGCGTTTAATATCCTTAATAATTTGCTTATCCATACATTCACTTCTATATCCGCTCAAGTTTAAATCCCTTGAGCACAACTAAGTGTATTCTATACGGAGAACATCTGGATTTCAAGTGTGTGTGTGTGTTTGTCATCTACCACCACTCGACAGCCGGTACTGGTTTGTTTGCATGCTCGTCACTTTATGGTTCGGCATTGTCTGGTAAAAGATCCAGTCTCTGCGCCGGTAGCAGCAGTATAGTATGGGTGTAAAGAACAAGAGTACTTGTGAGCATTAAAAAGATTGAGGACAATAGCTTTGCAGGGGTATAAGGTCACACTAGTTCCCTATTTGAAGCCTGGCCCAAATGCTTGCAACAAAGCAAAGTCCGCCGGACTGGTAGGAAGTGCTAACCAGAGTGGTGTGATGTGTTTACCACCCACTACAAAAATTGGGAACAGTCTACGGCTCACGAAAATCTACAAGCGGTGTATCCAGGAATACATTAGTCAATGAGTCCATCTGTTTTCAAACAAAACTGAGCTGTGATTTCAAGAAGATATAGTGACTATCTCTAGAAACGCACTCGTTGCCTTCTGAGAATAACAATGTCAGGCGTACAAAAATAGAATGGACATTGGAAAAAGTGCGACATGTTTGGACTAGATAAAGGAGAGCGTGTAACACATATTGAGTATTGAAGAGAGTGTAACATATATTAAAGCGGACCTTGGAGAGATCGTAGCATACAAACAAGAGATTGGAGAGAATGTGAGATCTAAACTGGACAATAGTTAAGATGTCGGATCGTGCAGTATAATGTGCAGTTGAGAGAGATACGGTATAAGTGGCAATCATCTTTTGGTCGGATCCCTGTCGTTCAACCATCTCTCTCTGCTACTGGATTGTCAGAGCTGACCCAGGGCTATAAAGTCTACCATAAGTCTGCTTGATTAGGTCTATCATGAGGATACACAACAGCAAACAACAGGCACATATTCACTCACACACACACACACACACACACATGCATATACACACACACATACACACACACACATGCATATACACACACACACATACATACACACACACACACACACACACATGCATACACACACACATGCATATATACACGTATTCACATCTGCATATACTAACATATACATAGCTGCACATACAGGCATATAAACAAATGCATACATACAAACAATCGCACATGCACACACATACACAAGCACACAGAGAATAAAGAGGAATAGTGATGTTTTAAAGAAAGAATGTAGAAGAAACGGGAACTGCGAGTGTGTGCGTGTGTGTTTGTGTGTGCATGTGTATGTGTGTGTGTATGTGTGCATGTGTGTGTATGTGTGTGTGTGTGTGTGTTTATGTGCGTGTGTATGTGTGTGCACGCGCGCGAAGTTTAAGACATTATGTACGTGTGTGTGTGAGTAGGGTTTGAAAGTTAAAGTGAGATAATGCGTGTGTATGTGTAAATGTATTAGCGTGTGATGTGTGTGCGTGTGTGTGTGTGTGTGTGTGTGTGCTAGCTGATATAAAAGAAAGTAACAAAGAGACAGGGAGCAAAAGAAAGAATGGAACAGAAATGGTGAGAGGGGGAGGGAAGAAGAAGAAGAAGAAGAAGAAGAAGAAGAAGAAGAAGAAGA
>NC_069001.1:6375805-6376976 GCF_001194135.2 Octopus bimaculoides | reverse complement strand
TATATATATATATATATATATATACGTGTGTGTGCGTATATATATATACGTGTGTGTGCATATATATATCTATGTATCTGTGTGTGCGAGCACACACACTCACATATCTTTTGCTTGTTTCAATCATACATATATATAATTTGTATGTATATATGTGTGTCTATATATGTATATGTACATAAATATACAAATGAATAAAAATATATTTACTTATATATCTTTATACATATAATATATATGTATTTGTGTATGTATGTATGTATGTATGTATGTATGTACGTATGTATGTATATATATATATGTATATTTATATATATATATATACATACATGTATATACATATATATACGTATATATGCACACTCACACTGACCAACGTAGTAGTAGTAGTAGTAGTAGTAGTAGTAGTAGTAGTAGTAGCAGTAGCAGTAGTAGTAGTAGCAGTAGTAGTTAGATATTCATATAGTCATCGTTAATCAGCTGTGTGTATATGTATATGTGTGTGTATGTGTATATGTGCGTACGTGCGTGCGTGCGTAAATCCGTATGTGCTTATATGTGTAAGTGCATATTTGTGTATGCGTATGTGTGCACGTACATGTACGTATATGTATGCATCTACAAGTACGTGTATGAGCAGGTATCAGGTTGGCAGCAAACAGACCGGATTTTTCTCTAATCTTTGTATAAAATGCACTACGGATATTACACAATGCATTCACGTGCATCATGCACTTGTGCACGCCGTCTCTGTATTGCACCTAGTTACTTGCATTGCATTTCGCGCTCTCTCTCTCTTTCTTCCCCTCTCTCTCTCTTTCTTCCCCTCTCTCTCTTTCTCCTCCCTCTCTATATATATACCCCTCTCTCTCTCTCTCTTCCTCCTCTTTCTTTCTCTTCTATCCGCCTCCATAGATTTTGGAAGATTAATGTAAAAGCACACAACTACACACATACATACATACATATATATATATTACATACATACATACACATACATACATACATACATATATATATATATATGTATGTATGTATGTGTATGTATATATATATATATATATATATATATATATATATATTACATACATACATACACATACATACATACACATACATACATACATACATATATATATATGTATGTATGTATGTGTATGTATATATATAT
>NC_069001.1:6365779-6375566 GCF_001194135.2 Octopus bimaculoides | reverse complement strand
ACGTACGGAGGTACTCACGCATACAAATCTGCAAATGCACATCCACCCACACTTTACTGCACACGGGTGGAAAGATACAAAAGAGATTCAACAAAAGCTATCAATACACTGCGCATTATAGATAACTAATATATGCATTACCCCTGCACCCGAATGCACTCCTTAGTACACACACACACACACACACACACACACACATACACACACGCCTCAGATATAACCCACACACAAATGAACTTACACACACATACGCACATATGTGTGTGTATGTATATATATGTATGTGTGTGTGTGTACGTATTTACTTATGTAAAGGTATTATGTATGCATGTATGTATGTATGTATCTATCTATCTATCTATCTATATATATATATATATATATAATACAAAGAATATATATACATGTATACACACATATATGTACATTATATATATATATATATATATATATATATATATATCATAGCACCAGAAGGCACTCTTTCTCCCTATCTGTCTCTGTTTCTCTCTGATTGTCTCTCACTCCCTTTCTGTCTCATTCCTTCTCTGTCTCTCCATCTCTTCTTGTGCGTGCGCGCGCGAGTGTGTGTGTGTGTGTGGGTGTGTTTACGCGCGCCTGTGAGTATGTGTGCGTGTGCGTATACGTACAGGCTTGTAGTGTACGCGCGCGCGCGCGAAAGTGTCAGTGTACATGCGTATGCGTCTATCTATAGATATCTGCTGCATGTATGTGTGCATATAGGTGCGTACTCCGCCTGGAGTATGATATTAGTCAATGAGTTTATAATTATGAGCACACGCGTGCTGTATCTTCGTCTTTTTAAGTGTGTGTTTGTATGTACGTGAGCACATCTGCTGTGTGTGCTTCTGTCCGCTAGAGCAATGACATATTTAGATGCATGTATGTGTGCACATGAAGTTTTTACTTGCATATTGTTATATATGTTAGTAAGCCTATGTGTGCGCGTGCCCGTGTGTGTACACTCGTGCGTATATATGTGTGTGCGCGTCATTCTCATTATATGTGTGTATATATTCGGTTGTCAATAAAAACATTTCATGCAGCAGACAACAATATTGGACAGAGATAGACATTAAATGTGCACTCAGATACTGCACATACTGCACTACAGTTAGGTCAGATCGATACAATCTACAATGCATGTATTTAGGTGCACTATGTGCAGCCAATTACTATATATTTCTATCTATATAATTACATATACATATGTGCATATATATATATATATATATATGTTTACATTTTTCTCTCTCTCTTACATAAACACATACACACGCATATATCAGTATAGTCTACAAGGTACAACTACCTTGCAGTGAGATAGAATTTTATACATTTACATTGTAAACATTTTATTGTGGGTATTGAATCTTCCAATACCCAGAATATAATTGTTACTATATAAATGTATTGAATTTTCTTTTTCTTATAAATGTGTGTGCGTGCGTGTGTGTGTATGTATATGTATGTGTATGTGTATCTGTTGGTGTGTGTGTGCGTGTGTTACAAAGCATCGCTATGGGTGTAATGAGATCTAAGTACATTTTCTTTTCTATGCTATTGATGGGTAAAGAAAAGAGGAAAGAAGTCTCCTGATAAACCGCTCCACAGAAGATTTACTCGGCATCCTTCCCCAATCAACAGTCCAGAGTATTTATCTTCTATATAAAGCAGTCATAAATTAGACTAGCGCCCTCACGGTTAGTCTAATTTGCATGTTTAGGCTTTGGTGCCTCATGTCATTAATTCAATAATTTCTATTTCAGGCATAACACAGAGTGTATGAGAAGAACTGAAAAAATTTTGTATGTTACAAAGCCTCAGTGTGAGTAAAAAAAAAATGATATTGTTGTGAAGAAAAAAGAAAGGCAGAGCTCGACAGACCGTTTCACGGTTTATTGGTCGTTCCACTGGGAAGAGATACCTGAATGTCACTTGACACAACCCAACTTCACTATAAAGAACCATAATAACAATCCCCCCATAGCAACTCTGATGTCAGTCAACCTTAATAAACGGATCTTGGTCTATCATGCATTTTCCCACATATTAAGGCCCTTACCGATTACCACTGTGAACCGATTCATAAGACTTTATAACCTAGTTTAATACCCACTGAGGTGAACAAAATCTCAGATATCTTCAATTCGACATTCGGGACTTGAACTTTTCCATACTCCAATCTTTTCTATAAATGGTCATTAACTACAACAGACTTCCAACCATCATCACCGACGTTGGCCGATATAATTCTCCAGACACGAACAACTACGCCAGCCTGCGATGATTCCTTATGAAGGAAAGTCTCCTTCAACTTTCTTCGACGTTAGCACGAGTGCTCCAGACTCTGCCACACTTACCTCATTGAATTATTTTCTGAGCTACCAACTAAAAACTAGATATCTGTACATCAACGGAGGACTTTACAGCTACGTCAGTACTATTACTTATGAATCTCAATCCACAGACCAAATAACGCCAGATCTATTCACTTCCTTGAAGGACATCAGATTAGCAGTAACTACAGAAATGAAGTTAAGTGATTAACATCTTTGACATGACTTTCAATTTTCTACCCCTAAATATAAACCCTACCGCAAATTCAGCGAATCCCTTCAGTACACCCACATACTTGTTTCTCCCATAGAGAGGCTTTGTAATATTGAAATTTATTTTTCTTCTCATATATGCTGTGTAATGCATGAAATAGAAACTATTAAATAATTAACGAGGCGTCAAAGCACTGTGATGCACATTAGACTAATCACAAAGACGGTAGTCTAATTTATGACTGCTTTACATAGAAGATAAATACCCTGGGCTGCTGATTGGGGAACGATCTCGAGTAAGACTTCTTTGAGGAGTGGTTTATCAGGAGACTCCTCCTCTCTTTTTTTTTTCTTCTAGGATTATAATTAATAATGTGGTTAGGAACATTTGCTTCGGATTTTCTAAGCTATCAATTACCGAAGACATGATTAAAAGGTAAACTAGTTGCAATACTCAGTATTCTCTATTAGAACCAATAACGCAGGCGTAACATTTCATTGTTCAACCCTACTTCACTCTTGCTGTAGCAAGGCTCATAACCAGAATATTCTTTAGGTTATTAAAAGACACATTATATTCAACATAGAAGCTATAACATTTTCAACAAAAGCAGTCAAGCTCTTGTATCCCACTACAACTAACACCACCTACGCAATCGCAGCTTACAATCTTAGAGATATCTAGGTCCGCCTAAATAATACCAACCCTAATAACCTCAACCTTAATTGCACTTGTCCGATACGCTGCCCTCTGAATTATAAATGTTTATATAAATATACCATGCACCAATAAAATGTAATCGCAAATTACACTCTAAATATTAAATATGCTTTACTGAGAATCTGCTTAAGTTACGTCCCTAACAACATAACCACACATTCCGTAACTGCAAGACGTAATGCTACTTCAATGACGAACTAAGCCGGAAACTTAAGAAGGCGAATATTAACTATAGATTAAATTCGAAAAACGTAACTTAAGCTAAGTCCTATGCTTGTAAGCACCAATCCTGTAATTTATGCAGGCTCACCTAATGCTCTTTTCTAAGAGTTAGTTCTTGCTCACACAAGAACTTCGACGCCTATCGCTACTTCCGCGGTGGTTAATGCTAAACATTCTGCTCCGTCCGTTATTCGACTCTATCACCACCCTCAGATACACATGATGAGCTACACATGCACACGCAACATCACATCAAGAAAACACTTGCTTACATTCATGCATAGGCTCCTTCCACCACACGCTCACGCGCATATGCACGGACTTTTAATCGGAAGGCAATCCGGTCAAAATTTGTAGATTACTGTGCTCACAAACACGTAGGCTCACTCTCTTAAACTACTGTTCGTATTTCATACACAACCAATTATATATACAAGAGACACTCACGTCCTAATTATCACTCTGTTCTACTCATACTCTAATATTCATTCTCTAATGTGCCTAATTTATTTCACACTACTATATTGTAATTTATGATAATGTATAATAATTTACTCTATTTTACTTCATTTTAACAAATTTCCCCCCGACAATATTTACTCTTTATATTTCTAAATACCGGATCCTCATTCCACCATGGGTAGTCATCGACTACCCACCTTCTTCTTTACCGCGCACCTTCACGGCTATCTTGTTCTGATTGTGATTAATTCCATAGTACTGCCTTGAATGTAAATATAAGATCATGTGAGCATATTTGAGCTGGTATGTGTGCGTGTGTATATGTGTGTACTTACATACATTTAAGTGTGTGTGTGTGTGTGTGTGTGTGTGTGTGTGTGTACCTTTTAATCATGTCTTCGGTAATTGATAGCTTAGAAAATCCGAAGCAAATGTTCCTAACCACATTATTAGTTATAATCCTAGAAGAAAAAAAAAAGAGAGGAGGAGTCTCCTGATAAACCACTCCTCAAAGAAGTCTTACTCGAGATCGTTCCCCAATCAGCAGCCCAGGGTATTTATCTTCCGTTGCAACCACGTGGTTTTGAGTTCAATACCACTGCATGGCACTATAAGCAGGTGGCTTCAACTTGCCTCAGATTAACCAATGTCTTATGAGTGAATTTGGTGGACAAAAATTGAGTGGAAGCCCATTGTATATACGCTCACACATATACACACAACACTCCCCCTCCCACGCATACATATGGGGCGAGATGAGTTACGAAGACGATGTATGTGATGTTTATGTATATGTTTGCATCTGCATATGTGCGTCAGCATGTTTGTATGTGAGGAAATATGGAATGTCCATAGCTCATGTCAGAACTGCAAAGGTGAAGTGCCCATAGAACTGATAAGCCTTTAACTAACTGTAATCATTTAGTACTTTCTCCACATTATACCTTCACCTTTTCATCTTCTCATTTCCATTTTAAAATTTATATAAGGCATCATATTTTTTTACTCTCACAAAACAGTTCATTTTGCTCCATATTTTTTGTGAATAATTGTTGATCGTCGCCGCCGTCAGTTTACCAAAATTCAAGATATTTTGAAAGAAGCCGCCAAGTGCAACGGGTGGTAGTAGTGTGAAAAGGAACCTTAAAAGGATTACTCTGGATATCAAACTTGATGTTTTAAAAAGGCTTCACGCAGGAGAAAATTATCAACCACATTGCCAAAACATTAAAGCTTGCAACGTCTACAATGGGAACAATAAATGACAATAGAGAGAAAATAAAATAAAGTGGTCAAAGATTTACTTCGTTTATGACTCAAATCTTATTTTGTCAGAGATCTAATGTAATGTGTTGCTTAAAATTAGATGGTTCTTAGGTGTACGAATCGAGCCTGAAACAGCCAATGGTTTGAGCGATAACTGGCAGAAAAAGTAAGCTGTAACTTACAATGAAAAAACCTATAGTGGCTAATAAAAACTAGTTTAAAAGGTTTTAGAAGAGCCTGAGTTTGCACAACATAAAAATGAATGGTGAGGCTGTCAGCGCTGACACAAAGTCTGCTATTAATTATCTTGAACAGCTGAAAAAAAGAAATAACGGTTGAAAGAGGTCACACAGCAGAGTAAGTATACAATGTTGATGAAACTTCACTTTTCTACAAGTTCATACTTGCTAGAACTTTTATATGCCGAAAAGAAAACTCAACAGCGTAATATAAAGCTTCCTAAAATGGTCTGATGCTTCTTCTGGGCAAAAATGCCACTGCTGATATAAAGCTAAAAATCCTATTTGTGTAATGGTGTTCAAGAGTTACGCAAAATTTAATTTGCCTCTGATTTAGAGTTCAATTACGAAGGCATGAATGATCGTTTTCGAAGAGTGGTCTACAAACATTTTTTTTTGTCATATTGAAGAACAGTACAATGCCAGGTATAATGTTTTTTTCTTTTTTTTCTCTTTCTTTTTCAGCTTCATGTTCAAAGCCTGAAATTTGCGGGGAGGAGACTAATCGGTTACATCGACCCCAGAACTTAACTGGTACTTATTTCATCGACTCCGAAAGGATGAAAGGCAAGTCGACCACGGCGGAATTTGAACTCATAGCGAAAAGATAGACGAAATGCCGTTTTGTTCGGCGTGCTAACGATTCTGCAAGCTCACCGCCAGGCATAATATTTCCTACAAAGCATCGCACTTTTCTGACGATATACCGAACCACCCAGTGAACTTAAATGAACTCTGTGATAATGTAAGAGTTGAAGATATCCTCAAGAATACAACTCCTTTGTTCCAGTCAATGGATCAAGGTGTGATAAATAACTTCAAGGCATATTATCTCCGAAGAATTTTCAAAGAATTCATGAGAATAATTGACTGGGAAGATAAGCCTAAGGTTAGAGACTACTGAAAGAATTTCAGCATAAACGATGCCGTGGATAACATAGCAGGGTCACGAGATGGAGTGAAACTCTAAATTATGACTGGTGCTTGAGAAAAAAAGATGGTCAGACTGTATCCCGAGACTTTATAAGTTTCCGACAAGCAACAAGTCTTGATCAAATTCGGAAAGATATTGTGAGACTTGTAAATGACGTAGGATTTGAAGAAGTCATAGAGGAATGTGGTTCAGTTTCAAATGTTCCATAAAGTGTTTTAAATTTATCTAACGAGGAGCTGACGCTGTTGAAAGAAGACCAAGCTGAGAATACAGGTGAGAATATGGGGATTCTACCAATGCCACTTAAATTGACTGCAAAGAATATTGCTAAAGGGTTGGCGCTTTCAGAGGAAGGCTTGCAAGTTTTTGCTGATAACAATTCTATTCGTGAACGTAACATAAAAGTTACACGGGGAATTTTAAAATGAGCCCAGTTTTCACACTGAGCTTTACAAAGAATTAATACGCCATAAACATCAGAAAAGTGTTTTACCCCTTAAATGGATGTTGATGATGAAATATAAGATAAACGGGAGTGTCCTCATCCTCCCGATGACCCGCATTTCACCTCCTACTCCACCTCCTTCCCTCACACAGGAGTCAACATCCTTTGTGGTAAAACCACCTACCCTGTTACGACATTGCGATTCTTATCTTTTTTTAACGTATTTCTCAAGTGGTTATATATTGTAATGCGTATGTTTAGAAATGGTTATTTTCATGCATAAATATGGTCATGTAGGTGTGTTTTTTTTCCGAAAAAAATCCATTGAAACGCATTACTCTCGTAACGCAGAGGATTACTGCATATATATATATTATATGCGCGTTGTGTGTGTGCATCTATCTATCTGTCTGTCTGTCTGTTTATCTGTCTGTTTGACTGTCTGTCTGTCTGCCTGTCTGCATGTATGTATGTATATAATGTATGTGTGCCTCTGGGTGTGTGCGCATGTGTGTGAGTGCATATAAATGTAGATGTCAATGTAAAGATATAAATTTGGAATTGTATGTGTGCCGTTGTTTTAAATGTATTTCTATATGCACATGTATATACGTGTATATACATATCTACGAATGTGTGTGTGTATGTATGCTTCTAAAAACTCACATGCATCTCTCTCTCTCTCTTTCTATCTTTCGTTCCTTCCTTCCTTCCTTCTTACTTTCTTTCTTTCTTTCTTTCTTTCTTTCTTTCTTTCCCTCTCCTTGTATATGTGTGTATATGTGTTTTTAATTATTCGAAGTTTTCTTGTAGGGAAGGAGCTTGATTCAAAACTCTGTCGTTAGAATGTAGATAACAAAAACAACGTCACCATTTTGAACTTGCATATTTCCACTGTTTCATCTTACAGGTTATATTTGTAACGTGCGTGTTAGCTGGTTGATCTCGTTTTTTTTTTTATTTTTGTTTTTCTAGAAAAACCTAGCTTTTCCAGATTGTCTCTTAGGCATTTCCTCACAAAACCAAGTGCACCAATTACTATAGGTATGTTTGTATGTATATATGCATGCATGCATACATGTATATATATATATATATATATATATATATATGTATGTATACATGTATGTATGTGCATTATGAATGCATACATACATGCATGTAGGTATTTATGTATATATACTTGTATGTATGTATCTATACTTGCATGTATGCTTGTATGTATGTATGCATATGTATTATGAATGCATGCATACATGCATGTATGTATTTATCTATATATGCATGCATGTATGCATCTATGAATGTATGTATGCATATATGTATGCATGCATGCATGTATGTTGTGTATATATGTATATATGCATACATACATGTATGTATGCATGTATGCGTGTATTTTATGTATGCATATATGCATGCATGTATGTATGTATTTCTGTATTGATGTATATATGTATGTATATAAGTACGTACGTACGTTTGTACCATTATGTCTTTGTGTATATGTGAGAGTGTGTGTGTTTATATTTACTTATATGTGAAGAAAAAGAAAGATAAACATAGGGTAAGAGGTGTCGACGTGCTTTACATACACCTATACGGGTTTCTCAAGCACTCTGGCTTTCTGTATATCTCTGAATGCAAGCGTTGGGTCGGTCGTGACTATGTACATGGGGGTATGAATAGGTTTTTTTAAAGTCTCCCTTTGTCTTAATAATTGTTTATTTATTTCTTCGTTTATTTTTCTCACCTGATTTTCTTTTCGAATTCTACATGGCCTTGGGTCTATGAAAGCATGGTAACTTTTAATATTCTTTTCTCCATGATATCTTATTCTAGCATTTTCTGTTTTTACTTTGAAGTGCACGCGTACAACCTTGCAGTTTTGTACTCTCACCGGTGCACATCTTTCAACCTCATCTCTTGGGTACGTCCAAAACCTTGTTTATTCTAGAAGCGACTTTGCTGTTTCAGAGATGAAACGCCTTGCAAGTTAGTAAACTTTGACATATTAACTCATACATACATATATACATACATACATACATACATACATGCATACATACATGCATGCATGCACACATACATACATTTCTGCATACATGCACACATACAAACGTACATACATGCATGCATACGTACAGACATACATACATGCATACATATATACATTATACATACATATATGCATGCATACATACATACATGCGTATATACATACATATATTATACATGCATACATACATAATGCATACATATATACATTATACATACATTATACATACATACATACATACATATATACGTACATACATACATACACGCATACATATATTATACATACGTACATACATACATGCATGCATACATACATACATACAAACATCATATATTCATACAATATCATTTCTCAATGAAACGAGATCATCCCTTAATGTAATAGTTGTATTAAATATGAATTAATCCAGTTAATGAAATACAGCAGGTAATTATATGCTAATGAGGAATGTCTGGCAGTTGAAGTCTAAGGATTAGCGTCTTTTTCATAGACTCTATCCATTTTTATTACTTACTTGTTTCAGTCATTAGACTGCGGCCATACTGTGGTGTCACCTTGAAGAGCTTTTAGTCGAATGAATCGACCTCAGGGCTTATATTTTCTAAAGTTTGGTACTGTACTTATTCCATCGATTTACTTTTACCGAGCCGCTACGTTACAGGGAGGTAAACAAATCAACAGCGGTTGTGAAGCGGTGGCGCGGATAAACACACACAAAAACACACACATACACGCACGCACGCATGCGCACACACAAACACATACTTACACACACACTCATGCATACATACATATATATGTGTGTGCGTGTGTGTGTGTGTGTATATATATATATATATATATATATATATATATATATATAT
>NC_069001.1:6363365-6365414 GCF_001194135.2 Octopus bimaculoides | reverse complement strand
CACGACGTTTCTTAAACCTTAAAAACCATTCTTCACTATAATCACCCTCAAATTTTTATTTTTATTTGTCTTAGGTCAATAAATGTCATTTCCTATTTACTACTATCTAGAAATCAAAGAAAATTACCACTATTCCTTTCAAACTTTGCTTTTATGAACTGGACATCAGTGTTTTGAAACTGACCTATTTTCCATTACATTTCAGACATTCAGCGCTGAGTTGCTGAAGCAGAAATGTCATAATAGCAAACATTCTGTTGAATACCACAGATTTGCTTGTCAGTAGCGTGACCTTAACCATCGAGCATGTCCCTTAGTGGCTGACAATGTGTGAATCCCTGATGATGAGCAGAAGAACCAGCGTGACACCACATATGTAATATGGTTGAACATTTGAGTTAACTTGTTCTTAATTAATTTTAACTTCTTTTAACTTGTCTTAACTTACCTTAATTTATTCAGCTACAGTAGAACATTCTCCTCCTTTACCTTCCTAACTTCTCCTACTAACGGTGTTACCCTGTTGTCTTTCTCTACTATTTGAGATAAAAGTACACGCCATCTGTCGGGTTTTCATCCAGTTCTCAATTTAATCTGCAAAGCTTGTGTCAACTTATAGTAATGGAGGAGACCAAAAATTTACAAATTGAGATGAATTATTTGCGAAAAAGTAGTAAAATATAACGTTACTTGCTCAAAATTTCTCGATCGCGAAGCACATGTCAAACACAGTGGATACTGGTGAAAGAAATATGCGTTTTAGTAGACATTTCACTGTATAGTAGTACACTATGCACTTGTTTCGAAAGAAACTCTATACACACAGTCACCATTCACAACACAATATTATAGATAAAATCTCTTCACGATAATGTCATTGTGTTAAAAGATAAGAGATAAAGAGATAGAAAATGGTTGAAGTAATGCTCATAAATCCAGAATGTCCTGCTCTCGGCTGACAAGTAACAGGATGTGAGCGCCATTTGCGATTCTACAGTAGCAGCTTTCGCACATGCTCTGATGCCCACTGCATGTCGATTTAGATGTAACAAGACACCAAAGCCACTCAATAAACAAGCACACACACACACACACACACACACACACACACACACACACACGCACACATACACGCACGCGCACACACTCTCACTCAAACAAACATGTGTGTGTATATATATGTATATATATGTATACATATATGCATATATATATATATGTATATATATATATATATATATATATATATATATGTATATGTATATATATATGTCTATGTATGGATTGTATGCATATGCGTGTGTGTGTATGTATGCCTATATCTTTCATCTAGTATTTATTATTTACTGTATGACATATCTTCAATAAATACTTGATAACGAGTCTAAACCAATGGGAAATTTGTAGACAATATGATGTGGGAAGCCATATTGTTTTTTTTTTTTATCTATCACTTTATAATGGAGAAATAAACTTCTAGAAAAACTCAAAATTAAATATATAAAGGAGACATGTGCTTGTCTTATCAACATTGTATGAAGTAATAGAGTTAACGTAACATACTAAAACATATACACCTACACACAACAGAAATACCCAAAACTTATGCAACGCGCATACAATTCATACTCGCACACATATGAGCACACACATCACACACTACGTGAGTATGTATGTGCATGCGTGTGTGTGTGTGTGTGTGTGTGTGTGTGTGTGAATGCGTTACTCTGTCTATGAATGAATCTCTACCTACCTACCTACCTACCTACCTACCTACCTACCTACCTATCTGTATAGGCATGAGTGCAGTAGCGTGCACGTTTACTAGAGTGCTAGTGCGTGCGTGCAAATATGTGAGTGCATAGTTCTACATTCAGCTTTTATTCGTGTCTACAATAGCTGTGTGCGAGCATGTGTATGTTTATGTGTTTGTGTGTATGTGTGTATGTGTGTATGTGTATATATATATCTATATATTTATTTATATGCGTACACACCTCTCTTTCTCTCTATATATATATGTATGTATATATATATATATATATATAT
>NC_069001.1:6356231-6360684 GCF_001194135.2 Octopus bimaculoides | reverse complement strand
GGGGGGGCGACGAGGAGGAGGTGGAGGGGGGGATAAGGTGACAGTGGGAGAGAAGAGAAATAACGCTGAATAACGGAGAATGATAATCAGATGATGACGACGATGACGACGACGATGACGACGACGATGACGACGATGGAGATGGTGGTGATGATGATGATGATGACGATGATGATGATGATGACGATGATGATGATGATGACGATGATGATGATGACGATGATGATGATGATGACGATGATGATGACGATGACGATGATGATGATGACGATGACGATGATGACGATGATGATGATGATGACGATGATGATGATGACGATGATGATGATGACGATGATGATGATGACGATGACGATGATGATGATGACGATGACGATGATGACGATGACGATGATGATGATGATGATGGTGGTGGTGGTGTCGATAACGGGGGCGGCAAATGGTGATGGCAACTGCGATAAAAGCAACTTTGACTATTCTAAAGAAATGGAAGTTGTATGAGAAATAAGAGATGAAATTGCGACGAAGAATATGATAAGTGATAGAGAGAAGACTTATGATGGTGGGGTGGGGGTGGGGGTGATTATCCTCATTTTAGTAATAATAATGATAACGATAATGAAGAAGGTGGACAAAAAAAAAGAAAAAAAAATCCTTTTATCGGCAGCTGGCAGAATCGTTAAGCACGCCGGGCGAAATGCTTAGCGGTATTTCGTCCGTCTTTACGTTCTGAGTTCAAATTCCGCCGAGGTCGACTTTGCTGTTCTTCTTTTCGGGGTAGATAAATTAAATACCAGTTGCGTACTGGGGTCGATGTAATCGACTAGCATCCTCACCTTAAAATTTCAGGCCCTGTGCCTTTAAAAGAGAAGATTATTTTAGCTACGCTGTTCTAATTTGCAATCCTGTTGTTTTATTGTCGTAGTATATTTTCTGATGGCGTAGAATCAACGGAAATTCCAGTGGTAATACGTCATTATCAAAACCATTAAAACAGCAAAACAATGTGACCAACAAATTAATTTCCGTAACAGTATAATAATTTAGAGACATCCGGTAAAAAAATTAAACAAAGTGTATGAGATAAAACATTGCTAGTGACGTCAGAGACAAAATAACAACGCGAAATAGATATAGTTACAAGTTTTTTTTTAAAACTGGATATAATGACGCAATCGATGGATAGAGTCAAGAAACTGACCCAAGAGAGACACAGTCAAACAATTATTGTAACACAGGATGTGGTGGCGTAAACGACAGAAAAGGTAGGACAACCACTGAATTCTGATGTAAAATAATATTCGGGGTAAACAATTTTTACAGAGCAGGATTTGATTAAAACATTGATAAGCAAAAGTAAGTCAGCTACCGAATTGATTTAAGAAAAGTGACCAAATAGCAACGGAAACTAAAAGACATGAATTAAAGTAAATAGTCGCATGGGTAAAAAAAAAAAACGATGAATGGATACAACAATCAATGAAGTTACAAATGAAACACAACAATGCACAACCTCTTAGCAGAACAGCGTATAGAAATTGGACATTGAAAATAATGGCCATATACAAAAACGTAAGCCCTCTCTTAAAGGGTATCGAACTAATACGAAATACCGAAAAAAAGTTTGATGATTTTAGTGCCATGAAACTCGAAACAATATGACCTGGTAAGCCATAAGTAGAATGAAATGGACAAGCTCACGTACACTCACACCCGTGCACGCACACACGCATACACACACACGCGCATACACACACACACACACACAAGCCCACACACAAACACACTCACACACACACACACACACACACACACACAAATATGTATATATGTGTATATATATTATATAAACACGTATATGCATGTATGTAAGTATGTATGTATGTAAAATTTAAAGACTGAGGAAACAGGATAAAGTTTCTGTCAAAGTTATACAATGTGTGTGGTGGGTTTGTATTTTGTTAGAATAAGATTCTGACTTTTCAGGAGTAATACTTCATCTGAGGGATTTAGATAATTCTCTGAGAAAGGATTTAGATAATTCTCAGGATGAGGGTAGAGAAACAAGAAACATACGAAGTGGGTGTAGGTAATGTACTTAAAAAATAAACATTTAAAATTAGATCGAAAAGAATTTAAAAAATTTACTTTTTCGTAACCCTAGACACTCGACGTACAGAAAGTGAATTTTTGAATACATTACTTACGCCTATTTTATATGCTTACTCACACTTTCCTGACCATCAACTTGTCCTTTGATATTCTCAGTTGAAAAACATTTTCCCTATTAGGCTGCAAGCAGAACCCTGTGATTTAGCCACGGGCTCAGTTGGCACAACGGGCCTAATTACAGGTTTATTAATCCTTTCCCTGTCCTATAACATAGTTCTCTGGAGTCTTCACGTGATCACGTAACCGATCGGGCTATCGGATATTGTAGCACATCGCTAGTCACAATGCGTTGTTTTAGCCTTCAAATGACGCCACCCGCCTGATCGAAAGGGAGACTGGAACAACGTAAATGAATTGTTTTGCTCAAGAACACAACGCGCCACCCAGTCAGGGAATCGAAGACACAATCTAGCGATCGTGTGTAGAACAGCCTTACCATCATATACTAGCGTCTTAGCCTCTTATACTATACACATTCCCAACTTTTTTTCTGTCACTAAAATAAGAAAGTATGAAGAGTGACTAATATGCATCCTTTAAACTTTGCTTCTCTTATATTTATTCAAACCCCAAAATTCCTCTCTCACTACTCCTGCTTATGATTAGAGATGCACATATTGTCAGCCACTAAGGGACATGCTCAAGTGGTTAAGGTCAAGCAACTGACCAGCAAATCTGTGGTATTAAGCAGAATATTTGTTCTAACGATATTTCTGCCTCAGCAACTGAGTGCTGAATCTGTCTGAAACGTAATGGAAAATAGGTCGGTTTCAAAACACTGGTGCCCAGGTCACAACATCAAAGTTTGAAAGAAACAGTAGTGATTTCCTTCGATTTCTAGATAGAAGCGAATTAGAAATAACACTTATTGATCAAAGACAAGAAAAAAAAAATTAAATTAACATTTTGTTAGTGTAATTTACCGAAATACTCAATCTCAGAACTTTAGTGAATTAATACGCATTGTCAAATAATGCATTAATAAGCAAATGAATAAAAGCAGCAGATGTTACCTATCGCATAGTTCATAAATAGTTGAAAACTACTCTCTCTCTCTCTCTCTCTTCCGGTGTGTGTATGTATGTGTGTGAATGAGTGCATGTTAGTATGTCTCTGTGTACGTGGAAGTGTGTGTGTGTGTGTGTGCGCGTGCGATTTAAAGTTGCAAGTCGAAAATCAAATAAAAGAAGACAATTCACTACAAAGAAAAAAAAAAAGAAATTAATTTTGAATCTGAATTATCGTTGTCTCTGTCTAATTTGAGATTATTAAATTTTTTTCCTAAGCCGAGCTTCCTCGAGGAGGGCTCAATATCATTAAGAAAATTGCCTCTGAAAATTCAAGCTAATCTGGTGAACGCCTATGTCAGCGAGGGGAATGCTTGCATCACCTAGGTGACGCCTACGTCACCTTGGTGAATATCTGCATCCTCTGTGTGAGCGTTAACACCACCTACATGAACACGTAGAGATTCTGAGTGAACACGTACATCATCTAGGTAAATGCTTATATGGCCTACATGATCGCCTTTGTTCTATGAAGGAGTCTCTGCGTGATTGTCCGACATGCTACAGAAAACCTGCCGAATATCTCCCTCATCATAGAACTATTTTATGAAAAGAAGGAAACTTTTGATAATGTAGTCCAGAATATGTTGCCTGTAAAAAATATTGGCTGGTCATAGCTTGATTGCCTTTATTCATAGGGTCTGCCCAGTCAGAGATAATATGGAGATAAACACCAACATAACCGTTTGACTCTCGAGCCTGCAGCTCAAGTCGCTTTTGACCAGGTTCGGATTGCTCGGATTTTCTTTTGTTGTTGTTGTCTTTTGGTAGATAGAGAGCGATCCAGCCGATCGGGATTGTCCGTCTGTGGCCAGCACACTATGCTGAGACCTAACGATACCGTAGGTGATGACCAACGTTCACGAAGATTGTCCTATTGGGACAAGTTCTTAGGTAGGGAGTAGATGTGGTCGGTTTTTAGATGCAGAAGATGAGATTGAAACGCGTTCATAGCTATCTCCGAAACACTCTGAAATGTTCGTATTGGAGCTTCCGGCGCGAATGCCAAGCAGTACAGCATGTCGTCTCCAAATTTCTGACAGAGTGAATTGCGTCATGGTGCTGTTTTTCTCACAGACGGTGCCCAGCTGACCCTAGTATACTATGTAGCCGACAAAATCAAAACCAAACAATGCGCATACTCGAAATAAGATATATATATATATATATATGTTTATATATGTGTATGTGTGTGTGTATGTATATATATATAT
>NC_069001.1:6352396-6354211 GCF_001194135.2 Octopus bimaculoides | reverse complement strand
CAGCATCGCACCCACCATCACCACAACCATCGTCACCACTACACCCATCACCTTCACAACCACCGTTACCACTACCACCATCACAACCATTGTTTCTAAAATCACTACCATCACATCATCATAATCATGTCTATAATGTATGCATGTACGTATGTATATATGTATGTACGTATGTATGTATTTATATATGTATGTAGGTATGTAAAATATATTACATAATATTTGACTTTTGCATTTGTTCTGTTCAGTTTTTTATGTGAAGTGTGTTGGTACTATTGTTATTGTTCCTTGAGAGGGTCATATTGCGAATAAAACCCGCGCATTGGTAATATTCCACGTGTTTATCATTACCAATCAAGTAATTGACCAATTAACTAATTAACGAGCCAGTCATTTGATTAGTCATTCAGTTGGTTCGTCAGATTCCTTTAGCAGCACCTTATGGATGACAATCCCTCATCGACTTCATTTCTGTCACAAACTTGCACGTTAATCTCACAAGCTGGCTGTTCCATTGATCCGAACAACTGGAGACTTCATCGTCGTAGAAAAATGTGGCATCTCAAGGCGTTTGCAATACCAGTGATTGTAGGGACACTAGGAATGCTAAAAAAAGGAAGTAAAAATTATGAGAATGGTCCCTGGCTAACCATCCCTGCAAGAAGTGCAAAAGATTGTTTTAATTTGTGCGTCACGCGGAGAAGAGCATTGTCGATGTGAGAACGATTACCATCCATGTATCTTGAGTCTTTTTCACAAAACTTTATTTCATTTAGAAAATGAACAATTTGGTGTGTTTAGTTTAATGGCCTCTTAATGTATACAGTGAGTTTCTTTGCTCTGTGAGTCGGGAAGACTCTCAGTAAGACATGAAACCAAATCTGAATGAAAAAAAAACTAATAATAGTAATGATAATAATGATGATGATGGTGGTGGTGATGATGACGATGATTGGTGATGACTTCAAATTTTAGCACAAGGCCAATATTTCTACTATAAGAACAATGCCTGAAATTTTGTAGGGTGAGGTGGGGGTTAGTCAATTACATAGATACCAGTGCTTGAGTGGTACTAATTTTATCGACCCCGAGAGGATAAAAGGCAAAGTGATCCCAGCAGAATTTGAACTCAGAACATAAAGACGGAAGAGAAGCTGCTAAACATTTTGTTCGACGCGGTAGGAATTCCGCTAAGAATAATAACAGTAGTTGTAATTGTTGTCGTCGTAATAGTAGTAGTATTGCGCGCGTGTGCAGACCCACACGCACACACGCACACATACACACACACACAGATATCCATACTCTCAAATGTGTGGAATTACTGTTTTGTTGCAGCTTATCAATATTTATCAATATCTCCGAGCTTACACACACACACACACACACGCTCTGTCTAACCCGTCTGTCTTTCTGTCAGTCTGTCTCTCTTTCTGCCCGCCTGTCTGTCCGCCCGTTCGTCTGACTATGCGCGCCTTTTTTTGTTTGTTTGTCTTTACGTGTCTTTCAGTCTGTCTACGAGCCTGTCTGTCTCTCAGTCTATCAGTCTGTCTGTGTGTGTGTCCACCCATCTCTCAGTTTATCGTTAATTGCACACACTAATCTGAACTGATCCCATCCACTACCAAACTATTTCATGCATTAACTGCTCCAGCTCCGTCCCCCATCCCCACCCCTCTCACCCACTCAGACGCAGACATACCACCTCATTGACCTCGCCATCCATTCTCTGCTGTTCCATCACTTCGTTGTTCCAATTCTTCAACCTCATTCTTCATTCCGGCATTCCAGACATACACCCCCCGCCTCGCTCTC
>NC_069001.1:6344227-6346985 GCF_001194135.2 Octopus bimaculoides | reverse complement strand
ATATTTAGTGAGCACATACAGACAGTTTAACAAAGAGTCTAACTAGACAGAGAGACAGACAGACAGATAGATAGATAGATAGATAGATAGATAGATAGATAGATAGATAGATAGATAGATAGATAGATAGATATAGATCTAACTATCTTTCTATCTTTATCTGGATCTATCTACCTATTTTGGGGCAAAACAAAATACAATACAAATAACGCAGATTCCACTTTCACAACCATTCTTTACGTGACTGTTGTCCATTTTCCAAGCCATAACCCCGAAGACTTGAAAGAACTTGCATTTAATTCTAATCGGTTACATAGAACTCGCTGGGAATAAACAGAAAAAGAAAACCAACTTATAAATATAAAAATACTATCAGCAAAGGTCAGAAAATTTTTTAGCTTTCTAATTTTTCTTATCTTTACCTTGTATGTAAGAAAACATTTTCTCCTTTTATTTCTTTTTCGGTTCTAAAGTAAAAGAATATATATATATACATACTACCATTATTGACATATATATACGCTGATATAACCACCATTTTGTTTTGTTTTTTTGATTTTCTTGTACAGAGCTATAAAATTTAGCAAACGCGTTAAAAATACATTCTGTAACTCAGTATCTATCTATAATATTATTATGCTTGTGTACGTACGTTACGCTGCGAAATGGTTAGTTGAAAAGAGATTCAAAGAGAGAGAGAGAGTGAGAGGTGGAGGAGAAAGAAAGAAACAAACTCACAGAGAAGAGTATTTATCGGGGAATGTAGTAGCGGTGAGAGTAGAAGAAAAAGGAATGCTACAGACATATAACCACATATACACATATGTAAAAGACAGAGAACTGTACTAGCTATCAGAGTGGTGTCATCGGCAGAGATATTGGTTAATGAAGATGGAGACGACGAAGAGTGTAGTATTTCATTAGTGAACTAATTTTTTAAATAGTCAGTCTTGCGCTTTAGCGAAATCAATCATCAGCAGCTAAATCAAACTTTTTATATGTTTTTCAACATAATTATTCTGTTCCCTTCTCTGTATACAGTGCTCTAATAACCAACCCTTTTTACTATAGGCTCAAGACCTGAATTTTTTTTAGGGGGGGGTGAATATTTATTGGGCTCAAGTATATTGAGCCCAATAAATATTTTTAAGTATTGGACTTATTTTACCCATGCGTGTTTGTCGAACTGCTATGTTACGAGACATAAGCATCACCGGTTTTTAAGCAGCATAAACTTAACCACATATGCAGTTAAACACACACACACACATGTGACAGGCTTTCATACAAGCTACTGTAGAAAATTGCTTAAGACGGCATGCACTGGAACCGAACCTAGAGCCACATGGCTTCCTAGCACAACATTTTACCATAGTGTTATGTCAGCGCCTATATTACTGGTATGATGTTTTCTTAGACTTCAAAGTTCATTGGAGCAACTACTATATTTCGTTCACTGGGATTATGGGTTTCGGTCCAGCCATTAAGTTTTTTGAGATATAAGGCTTCATGTCAGACTGAATTTAATTAAATATCAATAATTATAACGTTGAAATATTTGTTTCATGAAAGAAAATTATTCTCAGATTGTTGCGAATTAAAACTTGAAGAAACTTTACTGACTGGCTGGATATAAGCAGAGTAATACAAAAGATAGATTGTCTTCTGTTTCGTTTCATAGATAAGATAGTTCATTTCTTGAGGTAAAGTGAAAAATAATAGATAGCACCTCTTAAGGTAGAAGAATGACAAGTGTTTAATAAAGGCTAAAGCTTTCGGATATGTTCTCTCCTCCGACTGTGCCTTCAATTACAACCTGTGTGAACTTGTATATCGTTTGTTTCAGATGAAAAAGACAAAAAAAAAAGCACAATTTCAAAAGAAATTATTTATTTCGTGGTTCTCATTAAATTCTCATCCATCATACAGTTTTCAAAACAAATGTAGAATTTCCCCAGGTGCTGCTAGCAAATATGAAACATACGATGTTTCAGTAACCGTTAATATGTTGAAAAAAGTGTTAATTGTAATATTACTACTTACTTCGAAATACGAAAATATACATAAAGATATGTTATACGATATGATGTGTTATTAGCAAAAACATATTAAACTATATTAATACTGTCAACTAGAGAGCTTCTGTATGGTCATTCAACCTGCTAAAAATAATAAATGAATTTCTCTTAGATTATCCACTGTTGTCTCATATATGTATATGTACGCAAACACACATATACATATAAATATATCTATACCTATGCTTCAGAGAAAAGTGTTAATCGAGTACAGAGCGTAATAAGAGATTATATAATGACAAGAGAACAGGAAATGATGTATGTATGTATGTATGTATCTATGTATCGTTACTTACACACCCATATAGACATGCAATGGGAAAGGAGGGTATAAAATTATGTATTGATTGTCTTAGACAAACATCTATCAGTATTAGTGGTGAATTTTATAACTGATAGCTGTGTCTGTTATTGATATTTTGTCGTTTCTGCTTTGCTGCTGCTCTGTTTTTCAACCTTTACCTATCTATATACAGTTAATTTCACTTCTTTTGACTTCACACAGACAGAACAAACATACTTAATCAAATGCTCTCCTTAACGCTGTGTTGTCGGTCAATGAACACATACACACAAACATGTATGCATGTACGTGCGCATATATGTGTGCGCGCGTGTGTGTGTGTGTGTGTGTGTGAGCGACTATATATATATATATATATATATATATATATATATAT
>NC_069001.1:6342451-6343748 GCF_001194135.2 Octopus bimaculoides | reverse complement strand
GCACAGCCTGTTGTCAAGATGTTGCTTTGTGTGTGTGAAAAGAGGTAACTACACAATTACATCCGTACCGTAGTTTCATGCAGTTATCATAAGTGTGTCATTGAAGCCTGGGTGCACCCCTTATCAGAAGGAGCGTCAAATGTGTTGTTATTGTTACATGTGAAGGAGCGTGGCTCAGTGGTTGGGGTATTCCACACACGATCGTAAGGTCCTGAGTTCGATTCCCGGTGGTGCGTTGTGTCCTTGAGCAAGACACTTTATTTCCCGCTGTTTCGGTTCATTTATCTGGTTAAAATGAGTTTTACCTGTAATTCAAAAGGCCAGCGTTGTCACATTCTGAGTCACGTTGAATCTCTCCGAGGACTCCGTTGTCAGTGGAGTGCTCAGCCATGTTCACGTGAAGTTCCGTTGATCGGATCAACTGAAACCCTGGTCAACATCGTAACCGAAAGAGTGTCAGTTTTTTTTGTTGCTGATTTGTTGTTGATGTTGTTATTGATGTACATGATATTGATATTTATTTATGCTGTTTTATCACTGTTGTTGCTGATGTTGTTGCTCAACTCTGATCGATACTCACTCAGGCGACCAAACGACTATATGCAGTCCACACAACTGATATTCCAGTTAGACCAAACCATTTCCTAGCTGTGTGGTCAAGAAGTTGGCTTGCCGACGAAGTGGTTTGGGATTTGATCTCAGTACGTTGAACTTCGGGCATATGCTTTCTCACACAGACTCGTTGATGAAACACTTGGGAATGAAATTTGGTTGACAGAAACTATGCGGAAGCTGAATCGCAGACAATTATTGGAGAACATCAAGAAGAACTTGAAGTGGAATCTAGTGTCAGCCATGCTAATAGTTCATAGATAACTTTATTGTAAAGAGAGTGTGTGGCATTCAATTGAAGTAAAGCTTTGATGACGTCTTATTCACAGTTTCGAGTCTAGCAATTAGCAACACTTCATATTATTAATTTAATTAATATATTTAGATTACAAACAGGTGTCAAAATACTTTCCATGAACTTTAAGACGTACTAACACTTCAGCTAGCGTATCTTTACCAGTCGTAAAAATGCTCTCACTTGTACAGACATACACACACTCGTACCGACAAACAGACACAGTCGTAGATACACATCTCTGTACGCACATACTCATATCAACCTATCTTTTGTCTCTCAGTCACTCTCTCTGCCCATTTCTCTCTCTCTCTCTCTTTCGGTATGTGTAGACACACTTACACACATATAATATACACACAAATATAAATATACACACTGATATATATA
>NC_069001.1:6338711-6342147 GCF_001194135.2 Octopus bimaculoides | reverse complement strand
CGTGTGCATGTGTGTGTGTGTGCATAGTCATTCGTTCAGTAAAGGTGACATTCAAACGCTCCAGATATATCAACTGTACCGTTTAACTAGTAGACACATGCACATTTTCTTTCTCTCAATCGTCCACACACACACACACACACACACACACACACACACACACGTGTGTGTGTGTGTGAATAAGTGAAGTGTCTGTATGATTGTGTATGTGCTTAGTTTGAAGCAAGATGGAACCGATTATGTCACTAAGAGCTATCTGCTTGTGGAATCAATATGGCGTATTTTGTGTAAAGTGAAGATGGCGTATAAGAACAAAGAGACAGAGAAAGAGAGACAGAAAGGGATGCAAGGGGAGAGAGAGATCGGTTTTAACAGAGATAGATAGGGCCACGTATTTAGAAAAGTAAAGGACGATACTAAAGATATAAACAGAGAAGGAGAGAGAGAGAGAGAGAGAGAGAGAGAGAGAGAGAGAGAGAGAGAGAAGCAGCTTGTAGAATATATACACACACACATATGTATGTATCTCTCTCTCTCTCTCTCTCTCTCTCTTTATATATATATATATATATATATGTACAATTATATACGCACATATGTATGTATGTATATGTATTAGGATTTCGCTTAGACATAGCGATACTAATAACTAGTTGTTAGAACTCAGCAGACATACATATGGTTTAGAATGACTTGTTAAGTGAGGACAAAGATAATATTGGTATCAAATTTCAGCACAAGGCCCGCAGTTTTAGAAGAGTTGGTAAATCGATTTACATTTTTTATCGATGCCAAAAGGATGAACGGAATAATCGACCTCGGCGGATTTTGAACTCGGAAGGTAAAGACGGGCGAAACGCTACTGAACACTTTTGCCCGAGTGCTGATAATTCTGCCAGCTCGCCGCCTTTTGCAAAGAAGAATATGAATTATTAAATGAGAAGAAAACAGGAGTTACGTAATTAACTTCGTTAGATCACAGTTGTTTTTGTTAAGTGAAGCAGTACACTCAGAGCTGAGTGCTTGTGCAACGTTTTATAGATTCCTCGTAGCTGTTAAAATGAAGTGTATGTTTATTTCGGAAAGCATTTAAGTACATAGAAATGATTCCCTTCGGAACTATATATATATATATATATATGCACACACATACACACACATATATATATATATGTGTGTGTGTGTGTGTGTGTGTGTACGTATATATGATCCACACTTATGTTAAAAGGTATACTTCATCTCATGTATACTTCCTTTTTAAAAACGACAGGGCAAGAGTGTTTGTCTGCCATTTTCTAGCGGGTCGTTGTTGTATTGTACATAGAGAATATTTAGTTTTCTTTTATTCGTTTATTATTTTACTTGTTTCAGTCATTTCACTGCGGCCATGCTGGAGAACCTCCTTTAGTCGAAGAAATCGACCCCAGGACTTATTCTTTGGAAGTCTAGTACTTATTCTATCGGTGTCTCTTTTCGAACCACTAAGTTACGGGAACGTAAACACGCCAACATCGGTTGTCAAGCGATGGTGGTAAGGGGGACAAACACAGACACAGAGATACATACATACATACACACACTCACTCACTCACACACACACACACACACATACGACGAGCTTCTTTCAGTTTCCGTCAACCAAGGCTTTGATTGGCCCGAGGCTATACTAGAAGAAATTTGCCCAAGGTGCCGCGCAGTTGGACTGAACCCGGAACCATGTGAAGCTTCTTACCACACAGCCTCTCTTGCGCCTATGTATGTCAAAATAGTGTAACATATATGTATTAAATCTACTATATAGTAAATCTGGTTATTGCTGTTTAATCCTAGTTGACCTGAGATGCCTATCTATTTTCATATCTTAGAAATACATTATCTGTAGGACAATCACTTTTTAAGTAATTCTATTTTAAATTTATAGATCTAAGATCTGGTTACTATTCTAACATGTTTATATAGACTGCAAAGCCGTACAAGTATTACATATGACACATGAGTTGTTTTTTTTTGTTGTTTTTTTTTGTTTTTTTCTCACACAGCCCTAGCAGATAATGTGTTATGAAAGTATGTTGAAGGTTAGTCCTATTGAAAATAAAAATAGACATGAAATTACTAAAAATATCCAGGTTCCTTTACAATGAAAATCATAACATGTGACCCACATTTACAATGAATGTCGTAACATGTGACCCATATTTCATTACTTGGTATTCATTGCATAAACAGATTATGAATTTAGGTTGCTGCACGCGCGCGCGTGATAGTGGTAGTATGGAAGAGTGGTGGCGGTAGAGACTTGTGCGTGCGTATGAGGTTCTGTACATACGTTTGTTATGTATGTATGTATGTATGTATGTATGTATGTATGTATGCATGTATGTATGTGCATGTATTGTTATGTGTTAGCATGAGTGTGTATACAAACACGCACACATACACACGTCTAGAAAAGGCGAAAGTTGAAGACATAGTGAAGTCAGAAACGTTAATAAATTTTACTCTGCTAAATGAATTTCATCAGTAAATACATGTTATACTGTTTTACTAGAAATTGGTCAACTAATGCATACATTACATACATATATACATACATATATACATACATATATACATACATATATGACTGGCACTCTTTCGGTTGCGACAACGAAGATTCCAGTTGATCTGATCAAGGGAGCAGCCTGCTCGTGAAATCAACGTGAGCACTCCACAGACACGCGTAGCCTTAACGTAGATCTCAAGGAGATGTGCCAAAATTTGAAACCAATATTGCCAAACTGCACCACTTTATATTACTACCAATATCGTACACTAATACGTCCTAATACACGCACACGGGTTGGTACTGATTCATGACCAGGTGGTCGCTGCAGAAGGGAATTAACTCAATACTTCACCTTTTTTTTTTTTTTTCTGCCAAATCATCAAGGACATTTGTGAAATTTGCCGATGATGCATACTTTTGGCAGAAGTTTTAAGACATTTATCTGGACCAAACTCGCAATTCTATTGTCAAGGTCAGTGTCATTTCAAAGAGCTCACTCTCGTTCCTTTGAATTAATGGTTCGATGGAGGGAAGTGATAAAATGTTCGGTCATAATTCTTCATCTATTTAGAGCAAGAGAGGAAGAACAATGAAACAACAATTATATGGAAAAAGAAACTCGTTAGAAGATAATTCGGTTTATACTGATTTTAGTAGTTATTAAAATTCCAGTGGAAGATTTAATAACTAATTACAAGCATTTTTTGAGAGAGACTGAAAGCGAGAGAGAGTAAGAGAGAGAGAGGGGGAGAGAGAGAAACAGAAAGGAAGGGATGGAGAGAGAGAAGAGGATATATGTGAGTGTGTATTTGTATGAATTCTTAGGTGCGTGTATTAAGAGAGGGAGAGAGAGAGAGAGAGAGAGAGAGAGAGAGAGAGAGAGAGAGAGAG
>NC_069001.1:6334818-6338622 GCF_001194135.2 Octopus bimaculoides | reverse complement strand
GAGAGAGAGAGAGAGAGAGAGAGAGAGAAACAGAGAGAAACAGAAATATTGAGAATGGGATAAAGAGGGGCTATTTGTATTGGCTTTAAAAAAATTAACTATTGAAACTATTCTGTTTTATTTCAAAGGGTTGCATTATTGGGCTTGCGTGGAATATTATCAAATGCTTTTATTATAATCAATCCAAGCAATTAGATTTCAGGACTTCCATTGACAATCCTCTGAGATAATATTTTAAAAAGTGAAGAGTTAATCCTTACATCCACAACAGCTTTTTATATCCTTTTTGTTACTGTTGACAACAACCAGAAAAATGATAGTAATTATATTTAAGAATCCTCAATGTCGTTTTGTTTTACTCTCCGTACAAACATCAGTCTTTAGTTAGCGTAGAAAATATTGATTTCAAATTACGGCACAAGGCCAGCAATTTTGTGGGATCGGATAAGTAGATTACATCAATCCCGGTGTTCAACTGGTATTTACTTTATCGACCTCGAAAGGATGAAAGGCAAAGTCAACCTCGGCAGAATTTGAGCCCAGAACGTAAAGACCGATGAAATGCTGCAAAGCTAACGATTCTGCCAACTCATCGGGTTTTAGGGGATTAGATAATAACAACAAAACACATAATCATTAATATACGTATTTCCATACATTGATTATGCATATAATATATAACTGTTTTTTTTATACAAAACTACTTACTCACACATCTCTCTCCCTCTTTGTGGCCTGTGTGTTTTCTGTACTCTGGTTATTATTTTTTTGTCTACGTTTTGTTTGCAACGTCCTGTACCCAGATATGCATCTATATATACAGGTAGATGTAGGTATGCGCATACATGTACGTATATATGCATATACTCATTTATTATATATATATATATATATATATATATATATATATACATGTTTATATATATATATGTATATATACATATATGTATATGTATATAGGTATATATAAATGTGTATATATATATATATATATATGCATATATACTGGTTACGCTTCCTGCAGTTCCAAGCTATGCTGCTTTTTGTAGGTTTTCTATCTTTTCATTTGTACCAATCTTTTTGTGCCATGTTGGTAGTTGAGTGCCGATACTTCCATGTGCACCGGTTACTATTGGCATCACGTTTACTCTCTTCATTGACCACAACCTTGACTAGGTTCATCGACGTGTGGACGTTTGCAAACAACTGCTGGTAAATCCTCGAGATACCTGTTTTGGGCGTTGAATCGTTACTGGGGTTGAAAATGTATCTACTTTCGTAATCCTAATAAGAAAGATCAGTGGCTTCATTCCGGACAGGCTTCAGAATCTGTTATCAAACAAATGCGATTTAAACAGGACGTCATGTTATGTGTTTGGTGGAATTTCGAAGAGTGTTGAACTTTGAGCTTGTCTCAGATGAGCCTTGTGAGTGCTAACCTTTATGCTCAACAACTGCAGCGAGTATATGCTGCTTTGAAAGCAGTCTCTGCCTGGCATTGCTCAATCGAAGATGTGCACTCCTACAGCATGACAATTCCCCAGTACTCTCTGCCAAAGTAACCAAGTAAAAACTTGAGGGTGTGGAAGTGCTTCCTCACCCTACCTACAGTCCAGACCTTGCACCATCAAATTACCATCTTTTCCGAGCCACGGATGATTTCTTGCGTGGAGTGAGGATCAACAATGTGGATGATATTGAAAACGGGTGCAGGGAGGTTTTTTGTCTCTAAACCAACCAAATGGTATAAGAGTGTAATTGAGCATTTATTACAATAATAACTACAGCAACAGTAAGAGTAAAAACGACCAGAAGAACAGCTATAGCAATAAACCAGCGAAACGGCGTAACACTAATAACCACCAAACCAATAGCAGCCAAAATAAGCAACTGTAATAACCATCACATGAGAGTAATAACCACCAAAACAACAACCACAGCAATATACACCGCTTCACAGCAGTAATGACCACCAAAACATAGAAATAACCACTATCACAGCAAAAGTAATACACTGCAGTATCAGTTATAATATACATACATTACAACACCGGTAATAACCACTACAACATCAGTAATAACCTCTACAACATCAGTGATAACCTCTACAACATCAGTAATAACCTCTACAACATCTGTGATAACCTCTACAACATCAGTAATAACCTCTACAACATCAGTAATAACCTCTACAACATCAGTAATAACCTCTACAACATCAGTAATAACCTCTACAACATCAGTAATAACCTCTACAACATCAGTAATAACCTCTACAACATCAGTAATAACCTCTACAACATCAGTAATAACCTCTACAACATCAGTAATAACCTCTACAACATCAGTAATAACCTCTACAACATCAGTAATAACCACTACAACATCAGTAATAACCTCTACAACATCTGTGATAACCACTACCTCAGTAATCACCGTCGCTACCATAACCGTATTAACCGAAGTAATGTCAGAAATAGCCACTACAAGTAATAACTACAACAACATCAGTAATAACCCAAACAAGAGTAATAACAACATCGATGATAACCATAGAGTAATAATCAGAACACTATCAGTAATGATCAGTAGTATCCACAATGTCCGTAACAACACTCCTAATTAACAGGACGGCAATACCAATAACTACTACCTCCACCACATCACACCACCACCACAACAACAACAGTAATAATCACAACAATAATAACATGTACCACCACAAAAGTAATAACAAGAATCATAACAACAACAACAACAACAACAGCGTTAATGACATCAAGAGTTAGAACTATCGATTCCAAGTAGAGAAAGAAATAATACTAAAAGAAAAGAGTGTCCAAGGTAGAGAGGTCACGTGATTCATATTACCCAATAGTGTTTGTTGGATAATATTGATCACTGATGTGTCACTGTCTGTGTGTGTTCGGATGTGTGTAATACTGTAATGTGTGTATGAATGAGTTAGTCCCAACGTGTGCTGTAGTAAGTGTTGTAGTGTGAGCAGTTACACATATGTTAGTGTGCGTGTGTGTGTGTGTGTGTGTGTGTGTGTGTGTGTGTGAGGTAGCGTATAGGAAAGCGTGAGGCATGTAATGTGCATGCAGTCGTGTCTGTGTATGTGAAACGGGCGATGTGGTTTGTTGTAGTGCATGTTGTAGTGTAGTATGCGTTGTAGTATGTGTCAGGTAGTGTATGGTGGTGTCTGTACATGCGAATGTGTTGAGGTTGTATATGGTATTGTGTGCGTGTGGTAGTGTGCTTGAAGTTGCGTGTGAATGTGACAGTATATGTGAGATTGTTTATGACAGTGTATGTGTGTATGTAGTAGTATATGAGTGGTTGTGTATGGTAGCATTTGTGTTAGTATATATGTATGTGTGGTAAGACGTAGTGTGTTGCATTGTGTCCATGGTTGAGTGAGGCAGTGCGTATATGGTAGTGTGTGTATGTGCTTGTATTTCGCAATATATGTAGAAATAGTGTGTGTGTGTGTGTGTGTGTGTGTGTGTGTGTGTGTGTGCGAGTATGTGCGTACGTGTGTTTGGGTTTGTGCGTGTCTCTGCGTATGTATCTGTGTGTGTGTGTGTACGTATGTATGTATATGTGTATCGGCTTGTGTGTGTCTGTGTGTGTGTGGGGAGTCTCTGCGTGTGTATGAGTCTGTGCGTGTTTGTATGTATGTGCATGCATGCTTGCGTCTACATGTGTGTGTGCGTGGTAGTATCTGTCTGGTAGCGTGTGGTCGTGTGTGTGGTTGGGTACATAGTATGGAATGTGACTGTATGTGGCTGAAATGAAACA
>NC_069001.1:6333555-6334424 GCF_001194135.2 Octopus bimaculoides | reverse complement strand
GTGTGTGTGTGTGTGTGTGATTGTGGAGAGGGCAGTCTTTGTGTATATTTATCAGTGTATATCACTGTCCCACGACGACAATGACGATGATGATGATGATGATGATGATGATGATGATGATGACGACGACGACGACGACGACGACAACGAAGTTGATGATGATCATGATGAAGATGATGATGTTGATGATGATATACATATGTGTGTGTGTGTATATATATATATATATATATATATGCACACATACACACAGATATCTGTGTGCTAGGTTAATTTTCGGCGCGTGTGCATGGTATATTGCTATAAGAAAACACGAGCGTATATGTTTGCGTGTATGTAGACATAAGTTTATATACGCACGCCAGAGCCGTGTGTATGCATTATGTAATAATGGATTTATATTTGAGTCACCTCCACTTGATACAAGGTTAGTAGGTACACCGGTGTGTATGTGTGTGCATGCATGTGTGTGTCTGTATGTTTGTGTGCGCGTGTATGTCCGTGTGTTTAAGCACGCTTCTGTTGTTTACCTGTACGTGTCAGTGACACTGCATGTTTATGTCTGTGTGTTTGTGTGTGTTTATATATGTGTGTGTGCGCGTGCGTGTGTATATGTGTATTTGTGTGTGTGTGTTTGTGTCTTTGTGTCTATTCTGTGATTATGAGAGGGAACTAAATGTTATGTATGCGTATGTGTGTATGTATGTATTTGTGTGTGTGTGTGTGTGTTTGTGCTTATTCTGTGATTATGTGACGGAGGGTAAACGTTATATGTATATGTGCGACTGTGCCTTGTGTGTGAATGTACATATGTACATATATACATACATACATACAAATATATTTATGTGTATATATATATATATATA
>NC_069001.1:6333080-6333545 GCF_001194135.2 Octopus bimaculoides | reverse complement strand
TGCGTGTTTGTATGTATGTGCATGCATGCTTGCGTCTACATGTGTGTGTGCGTGGTAGTATCTGTCTGGTAGCGTGTGGTCGTGTGTGTGGTTGGGTACATAGTATGGAATGTGACTGTATGTGGCTGAAATGAAACAGTACAAGGCAGGGTGTGCTTCAGCTTATATCGTTATGGAATAGTGTGTACGTTTGTGCTTATATTTATTAATATTTAAGTGGGGAAAGTGTATATATGTATGTATGTATGTATGTATGTACCTAATACGTTTATACCGTGTGCACGCAGGTATGCATATGTCAGTGGTACTCAGTGTGTGTGTACGTGCGTATATCGTATATCGGTAAGTCTATATGTCTGTATATTAACGTGTATGGGTTAGTAGTGCCAAGAGACAGTGTGTGTGTGTGTGTGTGTGTGTGTGTGTGTGTGTGTGTGTGTGTGTGTGTGTGTGTGTGTGTGTGTG
>NC_069001.1:6331248-6331912 GCF_001194135.2 Octopus bimaculoides | reverse complement strand
TATATATATATATTGATACACACATATGTACATATATAAATGTGTGAATATAAGTATGTGTGTATGTATATATATATATATATAAAGGGAGAAGGAAAGAGAGTCGGAGGGCGGGAGAGAGAGGGGGAGAGATACGACGAAATGACTAGTAGTAAAGTGTGTCTGTGTGATATATAGCATTGAATTGTATTACGACATCGGTTATTCACCGATCTTATTCATTGGTTCTGAACTAGTTCACTTTCTCGAAATTCTTTCTTCCTTTCTTTATCAGTCCTTTCATCTTTTCGTCTTCCACTACTTCCTACTTCCTCCTTTCTTCTATTCAATCACTCACCCCTCCTCTCTCTCTCTCTCTCTCTCTCTCTCACTCACTCTCCCTCCCTCTCTCTTTCTCTCTGTCTGTCTCTCTCTTTCTCATATATACACTTAGTGTTTTTGTCTCCTCAATTCAATATCTTGGTCCCCACCCCATTTCTGTTAGCTATCAATCAATCATTTCATTAATTAATCAATTCAATCGATCTATCGAATACTTTGTCTGTCTCTCAACCATCCTCTTTTTCCATCCACCACTCACTCACTGACTCTCTCTCTCTCTCTCTCTCTCTCTCTCTCTATATATATATATATATATATATATATATATATATATATATACATA
>NC_069001.1:6327188-6330636 GCF_001194135.2 Octopus bimaculoides | reverse complement strand
TATATATATATATATATACATTTATATATATATATATATATATAGATAGATAGATAGATAGATAGATACATACATACATACATACATACATACATACATAGACAGACAGATAGATAGGAAGGTAGTTATGTATGTATGTATGTATGCAGGTAGGTAGGAAAGTAGATAGACAGACAGCCAGCCAGACAGTCAGATAGATGTAAGGATGAATGGGTGGGTGGGTAGAGGGATGGTTGGCTGGTTGGCTGGCTGGATTAAATGAGTGACTGATAGGTCAGTGTTTACAAATATTTCTTTTGGAATCTATAGGTTAGTACGTCTGTACGCGCGCGTACACGCACGCATACACACACATACACACACATACACACACACACACTCTCTGTCTCTTTCTCTCCCCCTCTCTCTCTCAGGCATACATAGCTACCACTTACCTACCCACCTACTTCCATAGATGCACACACATACAAATAATAGATAGATAGATAGATAGATAGATAGATAGATAGATAGATAGATAGATAGATAGATAGATAGAACGCATACATACATACAGACAGACAGACAGACAGACATACATATGAGTGTATGTGTTTGTGCTAATATGCATTCTGGAGGTTGTGTATTTATGAATGTCTGTGTGCATGTGTGAATGCGCGGTGCGGGGCGGGGGGATTGCGTAACTGTGTCTGTGTCTATGCTTGTGCGTGCATCTGCCAATGAACGTAATTGTTATCCCACAGTTAGCTTTCAGGTCAATAACCTAGCAGATTTGCTATGCTCAGTGCATTACGAAACGGAGTTAGGTGTTCAAACCCAGTTAAGTAGCTAGCAGAATATGATACAATAACCACTGCCTCTACTCTTCACCCAGGTTCAATTTCAGTTTTAGAAATCATATTCAATAGCTACGAAGAGCGTCGAACTAAAATACCTAACAACATAGGCTTGAGAGGCGGGTAGCTTAGAGGTTGGGGTGTGGGACTGAAGAGCGAAAGATTGTGGTTTCGATTCCTGGACCGCACGACGCGTTGTATTCTTGAGCAAAAACACTTCATTTCACGTCGCTCCAGTTCACTCAGCCGGCCAAAATGAGTGATCTTGCGACGGACTGGCGTCCCGTCCCGTCCAGGAAATGTGGGGTGACGGGTATAAGCGCTACGCAAACCGGTTCTTTGAGACTCTATGACTGGAAAAGGATCTTTTATAGGCTCGGGAACAGAGTGTACAAGTGCACTCCTTAAAATTCTTTTTAGGGCGGAGGACAATAAAAAAACCTTTAAATATCCTCCTGAAAAACTAGGTTTTCAATAGTTCTCGCACTTATGCCTAACAGTTTACTGTGTTGTTACCGTAGCGCTTCCACTCAACGTCCCGGGTTCAGATCATTCCCAAAGTCGATGAACTTACTATATGAAATTTGTTGAGGTTAGAAACTAGTTTATATTATTTCATTATTTTATAAGTGCGCAAAACGGCGAGCTGGCAGAATCGTTATGGCATCGAACAAAATGATTAGTGGTATTTCATCCGGCTTCACGTTCTGAGTTCAAATTTAGCTGAGGTTGACTTTGCCTTTCACCTTTTTAAGGTCGATACAATTAAGTGCTAGTCATATGCTGGGGTTGTCGATGCAAAATTTCAGGGTTTATAGTAGAAAAGATTATTTTATAAGTGAGTTTATTAATGAAGGGTTGCCAGAATATAGCGTCAGACAAAATACCTTACAGTATTTGCTCCCATGCTTTACGTACTGAGTTCAAATTCCGCCGATGGTCATAAAAATTTTAGGCTTTGCGGTTATGTTTTTTATGCAATTGTATGTTTATGCAATCCAAGTGCCTATGAGATAACGAATTAGCAGAGCCGTTGGTGTTTCAGATAAAATAACTCACTGTGTTTGTTTCGTCCATCTGCGCTTCAAATTCTTTCACAGTCAACTTGCCAATCGTCCCCTCTTGGGAGTAGATAAAAAAAAGGTTCCAGTTTGGATTAGCGGAATTATAAGAACGCTGAACCAAATGCCTTGCAACAGTTGTATTGACTCTTTGCCAATCTCCCATAATTCATCGCCTGGTTTAACATTCACCACCACCTTGCACCTAGGGCACCTTCAACAGGATCCATTCTATCTATGATGTAACAGCGCTGAAACGATAGGTTCTGGTTGATTGCTGAGGGTTGTCAGTGTATAGATACATTGTAGACTTTACTGCTATCTACACACCTATATTGTATGTACAGTATATGTGTCCACTATATGCACAGTGTAAAAGAGGGTATAGGGTAAAGACCCCTCTCTGGTCATGAACGACCATGGGATTGCACCTAGAAAGTTACCCTCTGAGGTACAAGTCCTGACACTTCGGGCAAGTGTCTTCTACTATAGCCTCGGGCCGACCAAAGCCTTGTGAGTGGATTTGGTAGACGGAAACTGAAAGAAGTCCGTCGTATATATGTATATATATATACGTATGTGTGCGTATATGTTTGTGTGTCTGTGTTTGTCCCCCCAGCATCGTTTGACAAGGATAAAGGCATAGTAGACCACGGTGGGATTTGAACTGATGACGTAAAGACGAACGAAATGCCCCTAAACATTTTGCCCGGCGTGTTAACGGTTCTGCCAGCTCACCCCATAATACACACACGCGCGCGCGCGCGCACACACATTGTCCAGGACATATGAACGACATAAATACAGTTGATACTTTTCAATGTATTGCATCATTGTCGAGAGTGGTTAGTCAGACATATAAAATGGTCTATTGTTACTTCATATTAACCGTAAAGTCTACATATCTAGTAAACTACTTAGTCACCACACATCGAATACCAATCAAATGATATCCATCTCTGCAGCGGTCAGTCATCCTGTCCTCCAGGCATTATGACTTATTTCTAACATCTACCATGACTCACTTCCTTTTTGCCCAGTCTTCCAGGACCAGAATACTGACCATTCGCAGCAGATCTTTGAGCCTTAAGTTTTGCTTTGTTTTCATTGTTGATTAGGCTTTTTTACTTCTCATATATTTTTTTCTCGGTTTTAGTTACTGAAGTGCGGTCATGCTGGAGCACCATCCATAAAAGATTTAGTTGATGGTATCGATCTCCAGTACTTATTGCAATTTGTTGCTTATTTTATCGATCTCTATTTGTTCAACGACATATGAACGGAATGTAAAGGATAAACAACAACAGAATTTAGGCCGCTGTGAATATAAATAGAGAACACAGGCATACATATATACGGATGTATACGCATTGGTGAAATTTGAAGTCTCATTTAACTCCAATATAATTAATAAATGATTCAACAAATAGTATAGGGGCCCGCTTTTATGTATGTATGTATGTATATATATATATATAATATATTTATATATATATGCATACATACATATGTATATATATATGTGTATGTATATATATATATATATATATA
>NC_069001.1:6319900-6326935 GCF_001194135.2 Octopus bimaculoides | reverse complement strand
ATATATATATATATATATATATACATACATACACATACATACATATACATATAATTGTGATAATGGAATCAGACCAAATAGGAGTATTTTTAACTCATTTAATATGTACGTTTCAGGTTTGCGTAATATATAATAGGAAATGCAACCATTACGTAAACTTAGTTAGTAAACGAATTTCAAAAATGTCCTAGTGTATCATAATATGCATGCGTGTGTGTGCGCGCGCGCGCGTGTTTGAGTGCGTATGTGTGTACGTGTGCTTACATTTTAGTATTAACAACATGTATAAACACGCAATTATAGATACAGAGATATGAAGTAATATTTCTCCCGTTCATCATATAAGCACCAATAACACAAAAACAGTGGTGATCTCAGCAAAGGAATTATCTATCGAAAATATATAACAGATTTCATGTTACAGCCTTTATATTGTACTGTAGCAGTCTCCTTTACTAGTTATTTCGTTTAAAACATAGCACACAACAATTAGATACTTTAGTTAAAAGAAAATAAGATGAGTTTATGTCTGATACAAACGACGTAAGTAAATTAAACCACCTTTCTTCATCAGCTTTCTGTTTCGTCAGAAACAACCGACAACTATGAAAGAATTCTGGAATCAACATAATTTGGTTGACGCTGGTTTAAACTTATAATTTGGAGAAATGTGTTTACTGATATGTCTGTAGAAAGTAGCACAAAGAAGCGTATGTGAGAGAGAGGAGCGAGAGAGAGGAGCGAGAGAGAGGAGCGAGAGAGAGGAGCGAGAGAGAGGAGCGAGAGAGAGGAGCGAGAGAGAGGAGCGAGAGAGAAGGGATTGTCAGAGAGGCAACTCATCTCCCAGCGAGTTAAAATTAGCTTTCTGCAGTTCATAAAGAAAATATGATAACCACATTTTGATAAAAATATATCAAAGTTAGAATATTTAAAGACTTTCTGGACAACGAATATTTTAATAAGTGCTTTTTTTCTTTTGTAAAAGTTGCATACTCTCAACTAGTTAATAGTATTATGGTACACATATATGAAAATATATATATCTTCAGGATAAATGCAAATTCTAATTATTATTTACTCTCATTATTAGACAGAATTTTGCACGGCTATGGAATGAAGGGGTTAATTCAATGACTACAAATTCTATTATTTTAAACATCTATAAACAGTTGTTCTTGAGGAAGCTAGCTGTAGCTGTGTCTTGCAACAGGCATCACAAAAGAAACGTTGAAAGATGTGACATTAAAGATGAAAGCTGTCCCATATGTAATAAACGCTTTACGTGAAGAGCTAAAACATTTAGTCTGATCTTCAAGATTCAACCTATTTGAAAGCCTTAATTTAAACGGATAACTATTAAGCAAAGCAAAATGAAACTTGGGACAGAATAGAGAGATTAAGAGAGAGGGGGGCGAGATAGATAAAGAGAGAGAGAGGAAGTGAGAGAGAGGAAGTGAGAGAGTGGGGTGAGATAGATAAAGAGAGAGAGGAAGTGAGATACAGAGAGAGAGGGAGAGAGAGATAAAGCACGCGCGAGAGAGAGAAAGTGAGAGAGAGGACACGAGAGAGAGACAGAGAGAGGAAATGAGAAAGAGAGAGAGAGGAGACGAGAGAGAGAGAGAGGAGACTAGAGAGAGATAGAGAGAGGAAGTGAGAGAGAGAGGGGGAGCGAGAGAGAGAGGGGAAGCGAGAGAGAGGAAGCGAGATAGAGAGAGGTAGAGAGGGGAAGCAAGATAGATAGAAAGAGAGAGAGAGAGAGAGAGAGAGAGAGAGAGAGAGAGTGGAGGGAGAAGCTAGTTAGAGAGAAGTAAAGAGAGAAATCAGAAAAATTACAAGAAAACCTGAAAATTCTGAATTGTTATATGAATGTCGCTGGCTTTTTACATCTATTTGTTCGTCTGTTTCTTTGTTTCTTTACTTTTAATTTTGTCGTTTAAATATTTAATTTAATTACAAAACTAAAAAAAAAAAAAAAAATACCTCAACACGTCATCTTAGTTTACATTTCTTTCAACTTTTCTTCATTCTTTCAAATGTTCAACTTAATTAGAGCCGAATCTTGTCTTTCTTCTGGAATGTTCTTTGATTCTTACGCACATGTTTTAGATATAATAGTCATTGTGTTTGCAAGTTGTTCTTTGAAAATTATTGAGTTGTCAAAATGAAAAAAAAAATTAATAAATAAAATAAAAATTAATAAATAAAAAAAATAGAAATTGAAATAAATGAAAAATATTACTATTTTTTTTACGTCTTCTGAGATGTCACCCTTTTGATATCAACCTCACATTTGATGTACCACCAACAAGGTGGCTCTGCAATCATCATCATCATCATCATCACAACTAACACCGTCGTCGTCGTCCACCTCTTCCTCCTCCTCCGACTTACCATCATCATCATAACTAACACCATCGTCGTCAACATCATTGTGGTGGTGGTCGTCCTCCTCCTCCTACTCATTATCATCATCGGCATCCTCATCCTCATCATCATCATCATCATCATCATCATCATCATCATCATCATCACCACCATCATCACTACCACCATCACCACAACTAACACCATTCTTCGTTGTCGTCGTCGCCGTCGTCATCATCATCATCATTATCTGATTGGCAAATTATCGAACACCACTATCACCGAACATCAAACATTTCAAATTCCTGGGTTGCCAAATTTGAGGTGGTTGTCTGACACAAGAACCACTCATATCTCCTTTAGTTTTTCTAAGCGTACTCAACATACACGTATATAACACATCCTCTCATTTTTTTAGTTAAGTTGATAGAGTAATAAACTATTAATAGAAGAGATGGCTCTTCGTAACTTATCCAAAACACTGTTCTAAGTACATGTTGACTAAAATAAAAGTGCCAACAATCCAGTGTACTTAAAAACACCGCTCCATGGCGAATGCATCCCGCATCAAGCAACCAACAAACATAAAAAGTAATGCATACATGTTATCCAATATGTTTCATCTTTTTTTAAAACAGTAGACTATGATTTGAGGAGGATTTAGCTGAGATTTCTAGCAGGTTGGGAGACCGTGTAGAGCAGTGGTTTTTAACCCAGGTCCATATGACCTTTAGGGGTCCATATAAGGTTTTCTTGTTAAAGTTTATCAACAATAAATTGATTATTCTTCAACAAAACAAAATATTTTAACATTTTTTAAATACAATTCCTAATAATAATCAATTATAAAATTATAAATTTTTTGTAAACATAAAATGGCTTTGAGGGTCCACCCAAGTAAAATAGGAATCAAAGGGGTCCATAGGTAAAACGTGGTTGAGAAGCACTCTTGACTGAGGTTAGCTATCAGATGTACAAGGAGTAATACGTAAAGCGACACTCCAGACGAGAATCAAACGTGCAGTACAGACTTAGCTTACCGTTCTATGGTCGTTGAACGTACTCTTCTGATAAGAAGTATCTGATTTATGTGGCACTGATGAACAATACTCTCTTCGATTTTAGGTTTCCAACGTACCAATCATCGGTTCACTGTCAGTTTGGAGAGTTGGGTATACAACAGATTGCTGCACACACCGACGAATATCATTCACAGACCAAGAAACACAGTCAAAGTCGACTAACGAAATTAGTTAATTTGAAGTGTCTATGGAGCGGGTCCGTCTTCTGGTACCCTTCTGGTACCCTTCTGGTCCATATTAGATTTTTGGGAGTCTACGCAAGCAAAATAGTAAATCATGGATCCGTAGTAGTATAATAAGGATCCCATGAAAAACCTTTGCTTTAAATGTATTTATTGCAACATGTAGATTTCTTTCTCTAGCGTTTTACATAATTCAACCTACATAAGTTAATGTGCGAAGAACATAATAGGAATTTTGAAAGAAGAATCTATAAAACTAGTTTTTAAAAATCGAATGGCAATGGAGGGTCCACCGGAATAAAATAATAATGAAAGAGTTCCATAGATTTTTTTAAATGGTTGAGAATCACTGACCAAGACTAACAATTAGCTTTTCATCACAAGAAGAAATGATGACAAAACAAATGAAGAAACGTTACTGGGAAATAGATATGGAAAACAGAGGCAAGAAAATAGTAGAAGAAGTAAGATAGATAAGATTAGAGACGAAATGAAGGAAAGGAGAGAAGGGGTGGTGAAGAAAGGAGGACGAATGATGGTGGGTAGGTGGGTAGGTGGGTAGGTAATGGGTGGGTAAGTTGATAGGAAGGAAAGACGAAAGGAAGTAGGTTAAACGAGAAATGAAAGGGTCAGAGGTCCGACTTAGAGGAAGTCAATAAAGGAAAGACTATAATAAAAGAGAGACAGAAAGAATAATGGGGTGGGGTGGGCGAAGCGGAGAAAGAGAAAAAGGGTGAGGAGAAGGAATATAAATGAACTGATGAAATCATGTAGATGATGTGTAAGAAAGAAGATAAGAGTAAAATGGGAAAGAGGAGAGAGAAGGAATCAGAGAGAGAAGGAATCAGAGAGAGAAGGAATCAGAGAGAGAAGGAATCAGAGAGAGAAGGAATCAGAGAGAGAAGGGCGGGAAAGAGGTGGTAATAAAACTAATAAGAGAGGAAGAAGTTGAAGTAGCACGGAAAGAAGAGAAGAACAAAAGAGAGACGAGTGAAAGAGAGAGAAGGAAAGAGGAGGAGCAGAGAGAGGAAGAGGGGCGAGATGGAGGGAGAGAGAAGGTGGATAGAGAGTGGAGAGAGAGAGTGGGGACAGAGAGTAGGGAGAGAGTGGGGAGAGAGAGGTGGATATAAGGATGTGATAAACAGAGAGAGGGGAAAAGAGGTGAAAGTAACATATAGAGAAGAGAGAAAACGAAAGAGAGAGTGAGGGAATGAGAGAGAGAGTGATATAGAGAGAGAAATGACAATAAGAGAGAGAGAGAGAGAAAGAGAGGGATGGAAGTAGGAGAGAGAAAAAGATTTGGAAGTAAGAGAGAGAAAAAGAGATGAAACTAAGAGAGGGAGAGAGAAGGAGAGAGATGAAATGTCTGGAAGATAATATGAAATACAAAAATGTTTATGAAAGGAAAAAAAAAACATGTCTAGACATTTAGAGACGAGGTCACTCATTCAGCCATATATGGGGTACGACTGTGTATATGTGCGTATCTGTGTTGAATTGTGAACGTGTTACTTATTCACGAGTAAATATCTGTGTCCGCTGTGTGTGTGTGTGTGTGTGTGTGTGTGTGTATGCTATATCATATATAAATATTTTATGTAGAAATATCAGATATATGTATACATACAGACATACACTTTCACACAGCACACACACATACAAACAAACAGACACACACACACACACTCACACACATAAAAAAAAACTAGGTTAACACAGATATATATCACATTTGTCTTTCTTTGTTTATGTGTGTGCGTGTCATTCCGTACATATATACACACGCATACTCTCTCAGAGTTACGCATATATATATATATATATATATGTATGCATGTATGCATGTGTGTGTGTGTGTCAGTGTGCGTGCGTGCATGTGGGTTTATGTGTGTGTGTATATAATTCTATATTTTTCTACTCTTTTATACGTTTCAGTCATCAAACTGCGGTCATACTAGGGTACCACCTTAAATTGTCGCCAGCACTTACTTGTTCATTCTGGTACCTCTTTATCAGCTTTGTTGCCAAACCGTCAAATTAGGAGGATCTAAGCAGATCATCATAAATCAAGTAGTGTGACACAACCACATCTGCACACTCATTGATACACACACAAATATATATATATATAAATATACACAAAGTACATTTGTGTATTTACTGCCGAATAGGTAAACCGCAAATAAGCGGTAAATTTGGAAAATTAGACATTCGAACACGAACCATGCTCCCTATTTGACTCGTGTCTCGCATGTTGTCTGGTCATTCTGCCGATGATAGTCCGACCTTTGTGAGATATATAATTTTTATCTTACTAAAATTGACTTGAAACCATGGTACAGAATATAGATTGGTAAATGTTTTTTTTATTTTTCATTCCCTTTCGAAATTATCCCTACTTTTGTGGTATGTAGTCTTTTGCTGCTATTTCTAGCGGGTTAGATGTCCTATTACACGCATCTCTGTATTTTAAATGAATATATATAAATATATATATGTATGTATGTATGTAATATACATGAACGTGTGTGCGAATGTATATCTGTATATGGGTGTGTATTTATATCGTTTTTTTAGTGCTTTCAGTCATTAGACTGCGGTCATGCTGGGGCACTACAATTAAGAAATTTTACTCGTATATATCGACCTCAGGACTTATCTTTTTCTTAAGCCTGATCCTTATTTTATCGGTCACTTCTGTCGAATCGCTAGCTTACGGTGATGTACGCGCAAGCGGTGTGGAGAGACAAACACGGATACAAAGCACACATGCAGACATGTATATATATATATATATATATATATATATACATGTGTGTGTATACACACGAGCTTCTTCCAGTTTCCATCTTCGAAATTCACTCACAAGGCTTTGGTTGGCCCGTGACTATAGTAGAAGACTCTTGCCCAAGGTGCCACTCTGTCGAACTGAACCCGGAACCATGTGGTTAGGAAGCAAGCTTCTTACCATACAGCCACGCTTGCGTTGCAATATATGTGTGCATGTGTGTGCGTGCTTGCGTGCGTCTGTTAGCCTCAAACTAACTTCATCATTTTTCGATTACTTCAGTATGCCTTGACCGTATAATTCAGACACGTTTGTTTTTACTCTTCTCAACTATTCTTACTGCAAAAGAGCGTAAGTTCGAAACGTTAAAGATTTCTTCCATTACTCTTGAGCGTTAAACTACTACATCCTGTTAACTTTTCTTTCAACTTGTCTTTTTTTTTTTTGCATACCTGCACAAATAGGCGCGAGCGAACACATACAAAGTATATACAGACATATATATAAATATATACCAACATGTATGTACAGATATATATATACATATATACCTACATCCATGTACACATGTATATATACATGTATACATACATACATATTTATAACATATATATATATA
>NC_069001.1:6312227-6319890 GCF_001194135.2 Octopus bimaculoides | reverse complement strand
ACACACACACATATCTGTTTGTAAGTATGTATATACATGCAAACACGTCTATATGTTGACATCAGACATTTTTTTTTTCCAACTTTATCGATGGTAATATTTTTATTTTTATGATTGCTTTTGCTCCGGTTTCTCTTACACTAATAATTACAATCTTTCTTGTTTTGTTATATTTTTCTTTTATAATAACAACTACAACAACAACAATAATAATCATCATTATTATTAATATTATCATTATTATATATTTCACGTTTTGTAGTCCAAACACATATACATATGCATATAGTTACACACAATATACACATACTATAAATATGTCTGTATAGCTATACAAATATATGAATTGAAATATGCGTATACACACTCATACACACACACTTGTTTTTGTTTATGTATGTGTGTATGTAATTTATATTAGGAAAATAATATACATATAAAAAACATATTTTTATTGTATTTTTATGATTCGGTCCAATAATTTTTTTTTTACTTTCAATCATAATTGCTGTCGCTTACAGGCGAAAATGTGCAAGGAAAGAGATGGAGAAGAATAGAGATTGTGGAAGATTGATCAGAGAAAGAAAGAAAGAAAGAAAGAAAGAAAGAAAGAAAGAAAGAAAGAAAGAGCCTTCGTCGCAAACTTGAATGAAAGAAGGAAAGAAAGAAAGAAGGATAGAAAGGAAAAAATAAAGAAAGATAGAAAGAAAGAAAAAAAGAGAAGAAGAAGAAGAAGAAGAAGAAGAAGAAGAAGAAGAAGAAGAGGAAGAAGAATAAGAAGAAAGCACAGCCTTCGTCGCAAACTTGTAATTTCTACAATTAATAACAAGCCTCAAGACACATTTTTGCTTATTTTAACTTATTAAATCTATACACACACACACACACGCGCGCACACACACACACACACATGCACACACACACACACACACGCACGCACGCACATATGTATGTATATATGTATGTATGTATTAATGTACGTACATGTATGTATGTATGAATGTACGTACATGTATGTATGTATGTATGTATGTATGTATGTATGAATGTACGTACATGTATGTATGTATGTATGTATGAATGTACGTACATGTATGTATGTATGTATGTATGTATGTGTGAGCACATTGGTGCAAAACAAGCTGGAGAAAAAAGTACTCGAAATGTGGAGTATAAAATAGCGATTTATTGAAGGTGAAACACTTCACAAAACTGTTTACTCTGACTTTTACGGTATCGATTATTCGAAACAACAGTTTTGTGAAAATTTTCAACTTCAATAAACTTCTCTATTGTATACTCCACATTTCGAGTAATATTTTCTCCATCTCTTTTTGCACCAATGTGCTCAGACGTTCTTGTACATACGGACATACACACTTAGATACATAAGATACACACATATATACACATTTACTCACATACACACATTTTGTTCTCTTTCCTTTTTTTTTTCTTGTTCTCTCTCCGTTTTTTCCTCCTCACTTATTTCTGTCGAAGAGCGTAGGCTCGAAACGTCAAAAACTTTTCCATTCTTCCCAAGCGTTAAACTAACACACCTGCTTGTTATTCTTTCACCTGTCTTCAACTTTTGCTTTCTGTAAATTTGAACTACATACTTACATACATACACACATACATATATATGTGTGTATATGTGTGTGTGTGTATATATGTGTGTGTGTGTGTGTGTGTGTATGTCTATATATGAGAAAGAGAGAGAAAGAGAGAGAGGGTAGATAGGTAGATAAATAAATAGATATGTGCATATGCCTGCACACATATATACACACGCATTCGTACATTATTATATTATACGTGTGTGTGTGTGTGTGTGTGTGTGCATATATACGTATATATATATATATATATATATATAAGACGCACAGACATACAAAGCAAATGCTTTTTAACTAGACACATGAATCTCACAAGGCCCATCTTAATTCATCCTTTGGGGGTACTTATTCACTGAGGGTACTCAACATTAATTAAAAGTTACTTGTGGTTATAAGCAATGTCTAAGTGAAAAAATAACGAGTAGCCATATGAAAAAAATATGTGTATAGTTACCTCACGAACTGTCAAATATATGTTTACTTTTATCTTATAATGTTCTTGCTTAAAGATGAAAACCAGACAAAAAGAAAATGGGGAAGGAAGACAAAGAAAAGAAATGAAATAAAAAAAAATGGAAAGGAAACTGAAATAGACAGTAAAGAAATTATGATAGATTTTAAAAGAAGAAAAATATAGAATGTTTTTTTGTTTCTTCTTTAAACTTCTTTATTGTTTTCTTAAAACTGTTTTGTCTGCAAAACAATTGTCTATTTACTAAAAACAACATTTCCATTAAATCAGACAGTCTTTCAACGTCGAGGCAGTCAATTATAAATGGTATCAAAAGATGGCCAAGTTGACGGTTTATATTGACTCATACATACTGACAGATGATATTGTTAAATCAAATTGTCGGTAGAACTTATGTTATTGACTCATATAGACTGATAAATGAGACTGCTACATTAAATTGTTGGTATGATTTATATTATTTATTCATATTGTATTGACTGACACATGTGGTAGCTAGATCGAATTGTCGGCAAAACTTATGTGAAGGAAAGATGTAGTGGCTGGATTCGTTAGATTTATAGCAAATTTGAGAGAAGTCCTGTCAGAGATCATCACAATAGCATAAATAGCCAATTAGCAATCATAACTTTCTGAGTCGTACAAATGTTGAAATAGCAAAAGCAACCTACGATTAGTAAGACTAAATAGTAAATTTTAATAAGTCGAAAACCAGTGGTTCTCATCGGGGGTGCGGGGTCCATATAAGATTCAGTTGTTAAAATTTATGTGCAATAAATTGGTTATACTTCTACAATACATAAAATATTTTAGCAATTCTTCTTATGATGGACTCTCCCGTCGAAGATGGCCTATGAATGTCCAGCTTTTGCCGAACAACCTGCATAAATGATTTGTTTATAGTGATCAACGTGAGCTAATGTGCCGTACATTAGCTTGCTCCCTTCATCAAATCGATGAAGTGGTGTACCAGATGTCAAAGTGATCGCAGAGCAACGTAAAATAAAATATTTTGCTCAAGAATACAATGCACCACCCTGTCTAAGTATTGAAACCACGATCTTGCGATCGTGAGTTCAACACCCTAGCCACTAGACCATGCGCCCCCACAATTTTTTTATACAATTCTTAATAATATTTAATTATAAAAATATAATGGAAAATATTTTTTTAAATTTCAAAATGGCTATGGGGGACCACCAAAGTAAATAGGAATCAAAAGAGTCCAAATGGTTGCGAACCACTGTCCTAGATACTAACCTATCTGTCACCACTACTAATAAATACTAAAGCAATATTATATTCTTTACGATTGAATACTGTATATCACATTATCCTAATTTTTAATAATCTCGCAGAACGATATGCACCTATTTACATTCACTATTCTACTAATTTGTCATACGTATTAATCGTTTGTGCTATTTCATTAATTTTGCCATTCAGTTTGTTGGTGGTATTCTTTTGTTATATCAGACGCCATATAAATATAGGAACGCTTATCTCGTCCACTAAGCTATTCACTTGAAACTTGTTGATCCAGATATTTTCACACAATCAGTTTTCACTCAGTTGGATACTCATCTAATTGACATTTTCCTTTGGTGAAATACTCCACAGGGAATCTCTACGTAACACAGTACGAGCTAATGAGGAAGCCTCTACGCAGTCTCTTGATCTGCTTGAAATAGCAACCAGATTTCTCTCCAATCGTAACCCACTGTCATAAAGAATGAAGAGCGCATTAGATGATATTAGTCCTAGACAAACAGTGTCTGAGTAAAATACAGAATAGTTACGCCAAAGGCACTTTATTGTAACTGACCTAGAGTTCAACAACAACAACACAATATTCTGTATAGACACTACATGTATATTCTGACTTGGTAAACAAGGTACTCATGATACTCTACCAGGAGTATTCCCATAATACAACAAAAAGAAAATAGATACAAAGATATTCCATTACTTATTCCTGCCAGAAAATACTCTCTCGTTTTCTTTATTTACTTTTCTTTCTTGCATTTTTTTTTTTACCTTTCCTTTTATTTTTTACCTTATTTTCTTTTCTTTTTTATTATTTCTTTTTACTTCATTTCTTTCGTTAAGTTTTCTTCCTTTTTACTCATTTATTCATTCAATATCAACTCATTGCTTGTTCTCTCTCTTTCTTTTTTAAATCTCATTCTTCCCAATCTCAATTTCTATATATCGTTTGACCTACAATCTTTGCTTTCTTTCTTTCACTTCTCTTAAGCTTGTTCTCTCTTTCACTCTTCCATTGCTCCTCTGCCTTTTTCCTATTATTCAATCTCCGCCATCGTCATCACCACTAATGAGATGGAATTAATTTATCGGCGCAGGGTCATTTAATGAAGATCTCATTCATACTGTTTAAACAGATTCTTGAGTTCTTCAATCTGAATAGTAGCCAACTTTCATTCCAACCACACATTATTGTTTCATAGGTATAGACTTGTGTGCATGTATGAATGAGACAACAACTGAATCCTTACCTGGACTTGGTAAAAATAGTAGTCAAATTTTCTTCAAATCATATACGGTAACACCAGTATATAGACACAGTAGAAACACCATTATACACCTTTTCACACACACACGCACACAGCGATTTGTGTGAACACATACTGGCAAAGACAGAAGCCAGATTCTGATAGGTCGAATTAACTGTCAGAAACAGCAACCAAATCTGCATTTACTGCAGTCTTAAAGAAGGATGAAAAGAAAACACTGGACAACCGAATCCCTGATATACAAGAAGAGATGATGGTCACCAAAAGATTTACAATTCAAAAACACATGACTCTTAACAAAATAAGCTAAAATCTTCAATTAGACAATTTCAATTAGCCAGACCAAATCTCAACGTCACGTGAGGTTTTGTCACAACATAAAATTTCAATATTAAGCTATAATACATGTGTATCTACTTGTTTCTAGTTGTACCAGCTATAAAAAAAATGTCTGAACATATATACCAATGCGTGTATATATATATGCATGCATTTATGTATGCATCTGTGTACGTGCGTACGTGTGTATGCATATATGTATGTATTATGTATGTAGGCATGTGATTGTGTGTATGTAAGTATGTGTGTTTATATGAGACTATATAATTTTTGTATTGCAAATAACATTCGTAGACAGTCGCGTCAGTTATCAAGTGAAATCTATAGCCCCATCCAAGCACACATACATACATACGCAGCATTGTTTACAGAGCACCTTAGCAACACTGCAAATATTTTCTCCTCAACACGATAAAAAGTCTTGGAGACAAGTTTTCAGAGACAAATTCTCAATGCAGACGTAGAATATAGAATATGGAAAACACAACATTGAGAAGGAAATTAAATTAAAGAAATAAGAGCGTCAAAGGAAATAACAGAATAAATATATACGTGTGTGAGTATGTGTGTATGTGTTTCTGTGTGTGTGTGCATTTGTGTCTGTACGAGTGTGTGTGTGACTTACACAGGCACATACAGACTCACAAACATACACACATGTCTATGTATATGGAAGCTATGTATGAAGCTGTGCAATGTGTATGTAGTTGACTATATATGAACATATGATGTATAAGTCTATATATTATGTGTGTGTGTGTGGTTTTCATTGTGTTTTCATTGATTGTCGCACGCCTGTTAAGATCACGCTATCACACAAGTATTTAAATGAACACACATGCATGTACACACACAGGCGCAGACATATATTTACATATTTGCATATGTATGTACGTACGTATGTATGTATGTATGTATTATGTATGTATGTATGTATGTATGTATGTATGTATGTATGTGTATGTATGTGTGTACATATTCCCATTAGAATACATATATTTCTGAATATTTGAATAAAGTTCACACACACACACACTATATGTATTTATATATGTATGCATGTATGTATATATATATATGTGTATATATATATATATATATATATATATATATATATATATATATATATGTGTGTGTGTGTGTGTGTGTGTGTGTGTGTGTGTGTGTGTGTGTGTATGTATACATACACATATATATATATATTTATATATATACATGCATACATATGTATAGAGATAGATAGATAGATAGATAGATAGATAGATAGATAGATAGATAGATAGATAGATAGATAGATAGATAATGTCTAAATATACAAGAATTTGGTTATGGAAGACAAATTTATATATGTTTGCAAATTTGTATATGTGTGTGTATGTGTGTGCGTGCACGCGCGCGTGTGCTTGAGTGTGTATGGGGGAGGGAACCATAAATCTAGCAACGACATCCTTCGTGTCGACGATGAAATGCTCAGGAAACATTCTTTTCCTGACAGCCTTGCATACAACCCCAAAACAGCTGCATTAAAACATCTCAAAAGAGCCTCGGATATAAAGCGTTCAGTATACCGAAAAAAAGGCCATGCATGAAGACGTTTCACGAAGATTTGAAAGCCGCATTAATATCCACCTGAAGAGCAGCCTTTGTTGGTCTCGCGACAGCTACATCACATCACACTTCCAAAGAATAGATTGTTACAAAATAGCTAATAAACAAAAACCTAGTGAAGCCCTTGTGGCTCCAATATGCAACCTAGAATGTAGGTTATGTCACATTTCTGTGGAAGACACCACACGTGATCAACAGCGACCAAAAGAAAAAAAATGACTAGGTATTAGCTCTATGTAACAAGACGTCGTTAAAACAATACAGAATGCCATTCGAAAAAAAAAAAGACTAGCGTAGAATAAATATAATGTACCCTCTCTTATTCAATACATACGTAAACACCAACACAAGAAATATTACTGGAACGTGCCAACAGAAACTTCTACCAAGTGCAACCATAGTAGGCTGGATATTGCTGCATGGGACAGATAAGAAGTACGTACTCAAAGTGATCAACGGCTCTACAGAAAATCAAAGAGAAATAGGATAACCATGGACAACTGCTTCGAAGCCTCCAGCTTCTAAACCCAGATTATAGAGTCACATTTATGCCAATAATAACTGTGCACTTGGCTTGGTAAGTAAGAAGAAGAAAGCACAGCCTTCGTCGCAAACTTGTAATTTCTACAATTAATAACAAGCCTCGAGACATATTTTTGCTTATTTTAACTTATTAAATCTACACGCGCGCGCGCGCACATATCTATATATCTGTATGTATGTATGTATGTATGTATGTATGTGTGAGCACATTGGTGCAAAACAAGCTGGAGAAAAAAGTGCTCGAAATGTGGAGTATAAAATAGCGATTTATTGAAGGTGAAACACTTCACAAAACTGTTTACTCTGACTTTTACGGCATCGATTATTCGAAACAACAGTTTTGTGAAAATTTTCAACTTCAATAAACCTCTCTATTGTATACTCCACATTTCGAGTAATATTTTCTCCATCTCTTTTTGCACCAATGTGCTCAGACGTTCTTGTACATACGGACATACATACTTAGATACATAAGATACACACGTATATACACATTTACTCACATACACACACGTTTTGTTCTCTTTCCTTTTTTTTTTTTTTTTTTT
>NC_069001.1:6310319-6312066 GCF_001194135.2 Octopus bimaculoides | reverse complement strand
CCTGTCTTCGTCTTTTGTTTACCGGCATTTCGTCTGACTTTACGTTCTGAGTTCAAATTCCGCAGAGGTTGACTTTGTCATTAATCCTTCCGGTGTCGATAAAATGAGTACAAATTGAACTCTGGAGTCGATGCAATTGACTTATCTCCTCTACTCCAAAAACTGCTACTTTTTTTAGCATAACCGCATTTCTACCCGTTCTGTTCTCAGCTCAAATTCCGCCGAGGTTGACTTTGCTATTCATTCTACCGAGGTCGATGAAATAAGTACCAGTCGAGCACTGGATTAGGGTGGATGTAATTGACGTTTCTCCTTCCCTCAAAAAAAAAAAAAAAAGGTTGACTTGTGCCAAAAAGAGGAAGAGTTATTTCATAAAGAGAAAGGTGGCGAGCTGGCAGAATGGTTACCACGCCGAAAAAAATGCATAGCGACATTTCTTCCGGCTTTATGTCCCGAGTTCATATTCTACCGAGATCGACTCGCTTCCTCCCTCAAAATTCCGAGTCTTGTTCTATAGTACAAAGATTTTATTTCGTACAGAGAGAGAATGATTGCTGTGAAAGAATCGACAAAACTGCCAATCTAAAATTTCTTCTGCATAACACCTATTTCACAGAATTCTCATTGCAATCTTCTTACAGTTACTTTAATGTAATCTTGATACAGAAGAAGATGCCGAAATCTTTGTCGTTGAGAGTTTTGTGTCTTTTTTTTTTTTTATCGTTTTACTTCTTCATGTATTTTATATATTTTATTTGTTTTTGCACTTACATATTTTATATATTTATAAATTTATATTTATTATCTGTTTATAAATGTATGTGTATTATATATTTTATTTTATTTATATATTGACTTCTCTTTGATTCTATTTGTTTCCACTTTCGTGTTAATACATCACACAAGATGGCTTTGGTTTGCTTAAAAAAATTTACAAATACATTCCGTAGAGGTGAATAATAGCAAAAGTAAGTTCTGTGAACATCTATTCATACACGTGCAGACACACACACACAGACGCAGACATAAGTATTCTAAATATTATATATTACACACACATACACACACACACACACACAACGATATATATATATATATATATATATGTGTGTGTGTGTGTGTGTGTGTGTGTGTGAGTGTCGTGTGTGTTTTCACACACACGCACACACACACACACACATATATATATTTATATATATGTATGCATGTATATATATGCATATATATAAATATATATGTGTGCTTGTGTGTGTGTGTGTATAATGGGAAATGAAAGACACATACGCATGCTTGTGAGTATTCACATATTTTATAAATATGGTAACATACATATCTGTGTCGTGTAATTGAATATTTACATGTGTATACATACATACATACATACATACATACATACATACATACATACATGCATACATGCATGCATACATACATACATACATACATACATACATACATACATACATACATACATACATACATGTGTATAAATGTGTGTGTACGAGTATGTATACACACACACACACACATACAAACACGCACGAAGATTTTAAAGCTTAGAATTTCACATGTTTAGTATCAAAGTTTAGTTTCGTGTCAGCCAGTGGCAATCTTCAGGCAGACTATTTTGGAAAGCAAAGCGTGTGAATATTGCCAAAGTCGGGCATGAAACACCAAAACAGTTTTAACATTAACATTTTATGTCGACTACATTAATCTTTTTGCTGAGTGTAATTTTCGAGTCGCG
>NC_069001.1:6302819-6305319 GCF_001194135.2 Octopus bimaculoides | reverse complement strand
TGCAAGGATAATTACTGTTAAACCGGTCCTTGCTTTGGGATTTTGTAATCCTCAAATAGTTGTTTTGAAATTTAGTAAGCCTTGATTTTGAAGTCATCTCAATTAGTAGTATCCTTAAATGAATTAAAGCCTTGCTCTAATTATTTCCTGACAGATAATTCCTTTAGCTTTGCAACATGAAGACTTTGTTGAAAATTCCGCTTTTTAATTTTGAACCTTACTTTGAATTTCATTTTAGCTTGTACAAGATGATAACGCACGGCACACACTGTGCCTTTAAAACCCGGACATCTCCCACATTATTAAAATCTCTCCTTCTAGTTAAAACATAATCAATCATGTGCGATTTCTTGGAACTTGGGTGCATCCAAGTTTCTTTTTGAATCTTTCTATGTTCAAAGAGCATGTTACAAACACTGAAATTCAATTCTCTGAAAATTTGCAGAAAAAGTAAACTACTGGAATTTGATTATGATTGTTCAATTCAATGGTCCCTTAAAAAGTTCCATATCTCTTTTTTACCAATTCGTGCACTGAGTTCCTCAAGAATCATTACTTTATCTCCAAACTGAATTTTTAGTAAAATGTATGTATGTATGTATGTATGTATCCAGGTTTATGAAATCTATATATATATGTAAGCACAAATAAATACTCACAAAAATGTTTGTCCATGAGTATATGCTTGGAGCAAGCACGGCTGTGTGATAAGAAGTCTGCTTCCCAACAACATGGTCCCAGGTTCAACCCACTGCGTGGCATCTCGGGCAAATGTCTTGTACTATAGCCCCGAGCCAACCAAAGCCTTGTGAATAGATTGGATAGACAGAAAATGAGACTAGTTGTATACACATACATGCGCACATACACGCGCGCAAATATATATACCTCCCTACCTACATACATATATATACATATGTGTGTATACACACACACACATATATATATATATATGTGTGCATATATATCTATATCTATATCTATATATATATATATATATATATATATATACACATACACAAGAGGTTGCTGAAAAGTTTCTTGCTTTAAGGGTATTACAAAAGGCCTGGTTAAATGCCCACCCTTCCCAGTTTTTTACAGACCTTAGAAAAACTGATGGACGGCAGCAGTGTGCGAATGTGAGAGAGGAATATGTTGAATAAAATCATAATTAACTGATCCTCCTGTATTTCTTGTTACCCCAAGCCAGGAACTTTTTAGCACCCCTATGTTTATATATACACACACACATACATACAGACATACGTACGTACATACATACATACATACATACATACATACATACACAGACGTACAAATATGGGGATGTATGTACGTGCCTGTTTAGAAAGAGGGACATAGAAAGAGAGAGAATGGACAGTCAGATATATTCCTGTGCATACAGGTCACATGTCGGCTAACACACCATATGCATAAATAGACGACAACCGTAAATACAAACGATTTATTGTCTTCCAATCTTGTCAAAAGAGCAGCGTGTGTGTATGTGTGTATGTGTGTATGTGTGTGCGTGTAAGTGTCAATGTGTGTGTATGTATCAGTGTGTGTGTGTGTGTGTGTGTGTGTGTGTGTGTGTGTGTGTGTGTGTGTGTGTGTGTGTGTGAGTGAGTGTGTCTGCTTATTTATGCGTGCGTGACCTACATTCCGGAGGCTGACTAACCGACTGACCTACTTTGTCGCAAACTGACACTAATTATATTAAACAAAAATATGAGGTATGGCTTTTGTTTTTCTTCTCGCCACAGTTAATAGAGGCTACTGCTGCCGCTGATGATGATGATGATGATAATGATGATGATGGTGATGATGATGATGATGATGATGATGATGATGATGATGACGAAAATGATGATGACGACAACTACGAAACTACGACGGCGGTGATGATGAAGATAATGATTACGATGGCGATGATGGTGATCATGATAACGGTCGTAACTATGTATATTCTGTAGCAACCACAAAGACTCCTACCGCAGCTAAACTAGATGTCTTTCAACCGCCTCTTTTCCAATCAACCGGTCACTCACCCGCGCCGTGTCTTATCTCCTGGGCCCTATTCTAATCAACCCATCTATTTCTTTACAAGCAGAGCCGTTCAGGACATGCTTTCCGAACACATTTTATTTATTCTTTCATTTATTTATTCGCTCGTTTATTAATTTATGGCGATACGAGGTCTTGCCGTGACACGCCATAGCTTTGTGCGTGCGAAAAGTTTCCTCTCGAATGCACCTGCCTTGACAACGTCTGTGGTGTGGTGGGGAGAGTGGGAGGGAGCGAGAGAGAGGGACATGTGTGAACATGCGGGATGTCAATGTTGAGGAGGGGATAGGGTAGAGGGGGGGCGACCGCAAGGATGAGGAGATCGGGAGGCGGAAACAGAGGAGGAGGAGGAGGAGGAGGAAGAAGAGGAGGTGTTGGTAACGGCGGCGACGGCGGCGACTGCGACAACGGCGGCGGCGGCAGTGTTGGTGTT
>NC_069001.1:6290644-6297996 GCF_001194135.2 Octopus bimaculoides | reverse complement strand
GTTCTGGCACAGGGCTAGCAGTTATGATTACATGAACGCCAGTGCTCAACTAGTACTTATTTTATCGATCCGGGGGGGGCGTGGGGGGGAGGGAGAGAGAGAGAAATAGAGTGTATATGTTGTGCATCTGTGTGTTTACACATACATACATTGGATAAGCTTCGATTTTCAGAAAAAGAAATCAACCAACTGACTCGCATATTACAAATACAATCTGTTAGTGTAAAAGCAAAAGTGCGCAAGACTTTTCTTGTGTTTGAAATGTAACATTGTTTTCGTTGTCTACATTCCAAGGCTGGAGCTTTGTATTTTTGGCAGAAACCAGTTCCTTTCTCAGTAGAAGAATTTAAATAATTAAAAAGAGAAGAGAACATGCATGCATACATACATGCATACATACATACATGCATGCATACAAAAGAAAGGTGATTAATTTTGACAGACTCGTGTGCGTGTGTGTACGCGTGTGTGTTTGTATTATTTTCCCATCTTCCTCTGTTTTGCTTCATCTTATATCTTCCCCAATATTTTCGTACGACAGAGATCTGCTGCTGCATGTTGTCATGTCATACTGACCTCTGAGAGTTTGGAGGTTTCATAAATGAACTCTTTATCACTCTTCTTAGCAAAACATAAAAAAATAAAAACAATATTGAGAAAATTGACATAAAAATATGACATTTTCAACAATATCTTCACTTTTCAATTTTAAAATCGACTGGATTAATGAACGGAAGTTTTTTGACGTCAGTGAAGCAATCTACAAAGCCATTTCAATCTTGAATAGGATAAAAATAAAAGGCTGTAATACCTCCCAGGCAATTTACTAAAGAAATAAAAGTATTCTATTTTTTTTCCTTTCCATTTTTAGTTTAATAGCTTGAAGGAAGTCGTTTGAAGTTGAGTGTGTGTGTTTCAATTCAAGCGAAATGCAGCCAAGTGAAAAGGTATTCTGTCAACCAGAGAATGTAAAGTGAGTTATATAAATTATTGGGTCGTAGAGGTGTCACTCGAAAACCTTGACACTATGTTGTATATGTAGGGCGGTCAGACTAGTGGAGCACATCTTTTCTTCCAGCAAGAAAATCTGTCATAGGATTTCTGTCCAATGTTACAAGCAAGTGAAACATATAGTTGTGAGGCTGACTTTACAAGACTGCGGTGTGGTAGTGAAGGATAGTCAATGCTAGCTTTTGAAGTCAACTGTAGTAAGATAGTGAAGTGTAGTTAAAGTTTGTTGTAAGGTTGACTTCTGGGTGCCAATGGTGACCGAGTTAATATTGATTCGTGGTCGAATGCTTAGAGATAGCAGTGCGGCGGTGAAGAAAACATTGTCACTGCAGTGCTTTAAAACATAGGAACCGGATATATTGCTAATTTCTGTGGGGCTTGTGTATGCGTGTGTGTGCCGGCGCGTTCGTAGTTTGATGTCATGACACAGACTGTGATTTAGAGAAGAAATACTGATAATGTGATATTTCTGATTATGTGATATTTCTGATGGATAGCTTACAGATGTGACAAAAGGATATCCTGAATGTCTTTTGGTGTTTAATTATGCCTCCTTACTTTCCGAGTTCAATGCTCAACGATTTCAGCTTTTCCCCATTTATCCTTCCATGGTAGATAATAAATAAAGTAAAGTACCAGTCAAGTGCCGAGGTCAACTTAATGGTAATGATAATGGTAAGAATGGTAATGATAATGAATGTAAATAATGATAATGTGATGGCATGGTTGTTATTGTTGAATTGAGGATTGCGAAAGATTACGTTCCATCAACATCAGTATGCAGAAATGAGGTATATATATATATATATATATATATATATATATAATACAAAGAATATATATACATGTATACACACATATATGTACATACTTACATCTACATGTGTATATACATGCATATCAGGGTACAGGACGTTAGAACAATAAACTACAGACAACGGAACGAACACATATATATATATATATATCCTCGATGCATGAAGAGATATGGTTGAGAAGTTGTTGGCCGGTGGTTGCGTTTGAAGAAGAGTGACCTTGAGTCACTCTAATCGATTGTTTTTGATATTCAGGTGAGAGAGGTCCGTGGCTGGAAAAGTGGAATCTTCATATGCACAGACGACCACTACTCGAAGTGAAGTTTACTTCAAGAGAGAGAGCGTAGCCTAGATAGCAGAGAAGATTTTAGATAAGGATCGAAAGATTTGTGTCTATGAGAGGAATAGGACGTGTGGTTTGTGTGTTAGTAAGACGGGAAATGTGGGATTCGGAGTCCAAGGATGTTAGAAGAGAGGAGAGAGAATTGTGTCTGTAGATATATGTGTATGTGCGTAAGTGTTTATTTGTGTGTGTGTGTATGCGTAGTTAAATTTAAGGTAATTTATGTAGATAAGGAAAGCGAGAGATAACCACGTGGTAATAGTCAGTCAGTCAGACAGACTTACAGACAGAGGGACGGAAGGAAGGATGGATAAATAGATATAGATGTACACTGATAGAAAGGTTAGAGAGTGACCGACTAAAAAACAAACCCGTCATTAAAAAGATAGACAAACTGGAGGAAGATAGCGAGGGGGCACAGAGAGGAAGATAGAGAGAGGGGGACAGAGAGGGAGTAAGACAAGATGAAAACACATATACAATGAAAAGGTGAAGTAGTGTGATAGTTACAAAATGAATGTGAAAGAGAGAGACAGGGTGAGAGAGAGAAGGAAAGAAAGAAGGAGACAAAAGAGAGAAAGAGAGAGAAACAGACAGGAGGGAGGCAGGCAGGCAGACAGAGATGAGCGCCTGATGTGTGTGACATGTTTGGAATGTGCGTGACGTATGCGTGTTATAAGTGCCTGACGTGTATCTGCGTTTGTGTGTGTCAGAGAGGGAGAGAAAGAAAGAAAGGCCATGAAAGAGAGAGAGGAAGAAGAGTGTGTATGTATGTGAAATGTGTGATGACCGGCTGATGCGTGTGACATATGTGTGTGTTAAGCGGGTGTGATGTGTGCATGATGTGTATGTGCGAGAGTTAAGTGCTTAATGTTTACATGTGTGCGTGTGTATGTGTGTTTGTGCGTGTGTGCGTGTGTGTGCGTGTGTGTGTGTGCGCGCGTGTGTGTGTTCGTATGTAGAGTAGGTCAAGTGTAGCTAATGTGTAGATAGTCTGGTCAAATATTAATCGTGTGATTTTCTTTACAAAAAATGAAGAGGAAAAAATATCGGAAAGATTTCCCATGATCATAGTATGTTGGTAGAAATGTATGTATGTATGTATGTATGCATGCCAGTATGTACATATGATGTTTATGTATGTATATACATATATAAATTATGCATACACACACACACACACACATATATATATTCACACGAACATTTACGATTATGCGTGTGCATATGTAATATATATAATACAGATATATACGGACATACGAGTACATATATACATATACAGACACATATGTTCATACACATATATATACATATATATATACACGCACAGACATATTTATATACATACGTACACTTATATATATATATATATACATATATATATATATATATATATTTCTATATATATATATATATATATATATATAGTCTGTATGTATGTGTATAAGTCTGTGTGTATGTATGTGTGTGTGTGCGTGTGTATGTGTGTGTGTGTGTGTGTGTGAGTTTGCTATACGTAGAATCTGTCTCCGGAGCTAAGAAGAGAAGTTCACGTAATCTAACGAGAGAGACACAACAAAACAAAAAATATATAAAAGGATAATAAAAAAAAAAATAATGAAAAAGAAAGAAATAGATCTAAAAATGAAAAAGAGAATAATAAATAAAAACAAGGAGAAACTGGGTGAAACATAGAGTGTGGTGGTAATAATAAATATCGATTAACTTTGATCAATAGCAGAAGATCTTTGAAGGTGTCTAGACAGGAATATGATGTAGTGATTTTACTGTTAACACACACAGATTGTGTTAAGTCATTTCACCCGACTGCCTTACACTGTCTTTACTGCTGTATGTGTATATACCGCTGTGTATGTACGTGTCTGTGAGTGATATATATGTTTATATATATATATATGAACACATAGATATATTTATATTTATGTATATATTTACATATACATACGTACGTAAACAGGCGCAGACACACACACTTATATAGGTGTGTATGCATGTGTATGTGTTTGAGAGAAAAGGACAGACACATAGAGGGAATTGGAGGAGAAATTGAAAACATGATTATAGTTTAATTTTGGTATTTCTTCATTTCTTCTTGTTTACAACCAGTGATTTTGATTTATCTTTCTATTGTGTCAACCAGTAAGTGGAACTAATGTCCAGTATTTTGTGAAAAGCAATGTTTCGAGTGTACTTGTCTCTTTTTCATGATTTGCTGCTTTAAATTTGAAGTATTCATGTCTTCATCGTGTCTCGACCGTGTTAATGTATATTTTTAATGTGAATTCAACGTTAGTCGTTAGCGATTTTAGCGGTTGCAGAAGCAGTCACCAGAGCCGTTCACTCTGGCTAACAACATATGAGAAAGGAGAGCATCCCTTTCTCTCAAAGCTGGGGAGAGGAAAACTTGAATAATTTTGACAACTACGTTCTTACTTTCCTTTGCCACAAATTGACAGCTGAGTGAAGGTTCTGTAAAGCATCTAAAGTTCCTTGATCAGATCATACGAACAACACCCCCGCCTAGACATAATGATACTCTCAGATTCCACAAAACCAGTGATTCTCAACCATATTTTGTCTAAAGACTCCCTTTGATTCCTATTTTACTCGGATGGACCTTCAGAGCGATTCGACGATTTAAAAAATCGTGTTAAATTTTTATGATTAAATATTAGGAATTGTATTTAAAAAATTGCAAAAATATTTCGTGTATTTTAGAAGTGGAGTCAGTTTATAGCACATAAACTTTATTAACAGAATCTTATATGGATCTAATAAGGGTCATTTGGACCTCGATGGAGAACCGCTAGTTTAAGTGGAACCTTAGCGTAATCAAACTCACTGGTCACGAAAGACTTGTTAAAGTCATGCATGTGAACCACTAATGCAAAACAACTAAAGTTCCTTGATCAGATCATACAAACAGGATTCCGCCCAGACATGATGACATTCTCAGATTCCACTAAACAGAAGATCATGTAGGAACTGACTATGTCAAAGAAAGAGCACATGAAGGGAATCGAATGAATGCAAGCTTCTCAAATATCAGGAGCTGCTGAAACAGTGTTGAAGGGGAGGCTGGCAGTCTCGATATAATGCTGGAGGGACATGGGTTTGCGAGATACCTTGTAAAGTCATTTGTAGGCTTGAAACCAGTGACGTAACAAAGAGACGAGAGGGGAAGACATATGTTCCATTTCTGAAGCCACAGAGGAAGTTGCTAGGTGGTTTGGGGCAATACAAATACAAACATAAGCAAGCGGGACTTAATATTCTACGGTATTAAGGAGGTGAGATGGCAGAAACGTTAACACGTCGGGAAAAATGCCTTGCGGTATTTCGTCCGTCTTTACGTTCTGAATTCAAATGCCTTGCATCCTTTTGGCGTCGATGTAATCGACTTGACGCCTACTCCGAAATTGTTAGACTTGTGACAAAATTTGAAACCAATATTCTACGATATTCTATCAGATTAAGTAATTAACTATATACACTCAAAAATTGTATAGTATAATAACTGTGTTTCGAACTATTACGGCTCATATTTTTAGCTTAATTCCAAAGTTATTAATTCCAATTGTAATTCTAAATATTATATTCTATCACAATGTGCGAGTATCTCACATCCATTGAAACACGAGTTTACTTGAACTATTTCAGGCTTTGGGTGATTTTATTTCTTGTATTATATAAAAGTCTAATTATAGGATAAATTCTCATAAAAGAAAATTAATGACGTCACAAATATGCTTGCACTCTTGTAGGAACACTTGCAAAGTCATTCGACCATTATACATTTCTCTCATTCACAATTTCTTTTCCATCTCTCTTCCTGATATATATATATATATATATATATATATATATATATATATATATATATATATATATATATATATATGGGGAAGTATGTATGTATGTATGTATATATGGATGGATGTATATATATATATATATATATACAGATACATACATATATATACATAATATATATATATGTATATATGTACATACACACACACACACACACACATACATTGCAATCTGCTGTATATAACTGTAAAATAAAAATAGTGGATGTACAAGTCTCCATACTCCAAATTATTATTAAAATATACATATATACATACATATGTATGTATGTATGTATCAATACATAGCCTGGTACCATTTACATATATAAACATTACAATCAATACTATTTCCGTTGGGATTATGTTATTTGTGTTTGTATCATAGAATCTTGTAATTTGCCGTAATAATGGCAACGGTATTGGTGAAACTCGAAGACAGAATGATATTCCAGTTAGAAAGATGAATCTGAAAACCTACAAATCCAAGTTATTAAACCGCTAAATGATATTATTCATTTGAAACATAATGTTTTTCAATTTGTTATTTGCTGTTCATAACTACATTTCTAATTTCTATGTTTCTCTTTCTGTTTATGAATCATAAATTCCTCAGTAATACTTTACCTTAATTTACTGGTTAAGAAACTGGACATCTCTTCTATTAATGTCAAATTTTCTCCTATTAACGTCAAACGACTGTGTCATCAGTTCGTACAGTTAACCACACATGACGTTGGCGGCAATTTGTGGCAGATACATAAATTTTTATGGAAATATTGACATGCTTTGACTATTATATTTCAAAACCCGGTAAATATTAAAGAGATGCGAGGAAATAGAAAACAGTTATGCAAGAGTATTTAGAATGCGGCGAAAAGAAAGCGTGGAAAATGCAGTAATTTAAATCGTTAAATTATTGGTTTACAAATCCAGTGCTCAAGGGTTCGTTCTTCATTCACCAGTGGTATGTCCATATTCAAAACGTTTTCTTCCATCTTCCATCCTAGCTCACTGTAAAAAGTAATGGAAGGTGGCTAGAACGTAAGAGGAAGAATAGTACAATTAACGGTTTGTGCACCTTTCGTTTTTGTGCAACTGTTATTTTGTAGGTTTAGTCAGACGAAGAAGGGCAGCGTGCAAGACAATTTTGAACATCTCTGTGATTGGTGGAAGAGTGGTAGAAAATTATCGCCAAAACGGAATCATGGACTGAGTGCTTACTACAGAATAGACTACGCTATACGAATCTAAGGGACACATGGTGATCTTAAACCGAGCGACAGATTACGTCTATGACTCTCCTTC
>NC_069001.1:6282032-6287662 GCF_001194135.2 Octopus bimaculoides | reverse complement strand
CATGAATCAATTTAACATTGCAGACGTGATGAGGCAGAGATAAGTTGCAATCTGTGATGTTCATGTCATTGCTAATATCAGTGGGACAAATAAGTGCATGAATATCAAGTTGAAATCAAGCTTGGAATATTAAATTGGCTCTCATTCGCACAACACGTCTCGTTTCACTTTCGATCTCACACTTTCTGCCGCCTCACCCCGTCTTCCTCTTTCTCTGTCAGTCTGTCTCTGTCTCTCTCTCTCTCTCTCTCTCTCTCTCTCTCTCTCTGTATGTATATATATATATATATATATATATATATAAATGCGCACATTCATATATATATCAAAACATAATGTTTTGGTATATATATGTGTATGACAGGTATTGGAAAACAGCAGCAGAGGAAACGATGAAAATACAGTTCCTACTGATAAAAGTAATCTCCTAGCAGAAAACAGAGGTGAAATCTCTAATAAACCATAGGAAAGGAACAGTGATAGCTTGCTCGATGAGAGACAAATAGATGGTTTGGAAGAAGACAATGAACCTAATGGTGACGTGACAGATGGGCAAAAGGCACTCTACGACAGAATAAAGGCAATCTACGACAGAATAAAGGCAATCTACGACAGAATAAAGGCACTCTACGACAGAATAAAGGCAAGGCTACGGGAGAACGACAGCGATGTTATTTGCAACCTTAAAAAGTTGATCGGTGGAAATTGAGCCAAGAAACGAAAAATATAAAGAAAATTCTGAAATATATCAGATAATAAGCTCGTGTCATCGAAGTTTTTTCACTCATTATATTGTTCATGTGAGACGTTGTTATATTCGCTGCGTGTGGGTGGGTGTCTGAGTGCTTCTATTTAATATAACGTAATGGGTGTAAAGATGTCCGTTTGCACTTTAACGTGATTATTTACCTACATTCATTAATATAACTTGATTCCTATACAAGTTTTCAAAAACCGTATACACACATTAACTTATAAATATCTACAACAGCTAATATCTAGACAATTTTATAAACATGAAAATTGATCCTAACAAATAGCTGTTTTTGCCTGCTATATCTCTTCATCAATTCCCATGTTTCCCCGTTTCATCTCAATTTCTCTACGCCCCCACCATGTGTGTGCGTGCGTGTGTGCTTGTATTAGTTGGTTTGGTTGACCAAAAAAACAGTAAAGCATTTATTTATTGATAATGGAAGTCATCTATAAAATTTATAAAACTATTCTGACTTAACTACGTCAAGTTTCACCTTTTGGACGTGTGTATGTGTTTGAGTATGTGTGAGTGAGTGTGTGTGTGCGCGCGCGCATGTGTATGTTTGTGTGTGCGTGCATTTTTTTGTATATGCATATGTTATGTATGTATATGTTTATGTATGTCTTGATATATTTCTAAGTCTCTCTGAACATGAGTATTTTTTTATCTATTATCCTTTACTTATTTCAGTCATTAGACTGTGGTCGTGCTGGGGCATAGTGTCAAAGAATTTTTAATGGAACGAATCGACCCCAGTACTTATTTTAAGCCTGGCACTTATGGTGTCAGTCTCTTTTGCTGACCCGCTAGATTACGGGGACCTAAACAAACCAATACCGGTTGTCAAGTGGTGTAGGGGACAAACACACACACACACATACACACACACACAGATATACGACGGGATTCTTTCTGTATACCAAATCCACTTACAAGGCTTTGGTCGACCCGAGATTATAGTAGAAAATACTTGGCCAAGGTGACACGTCGTGGGACTGAAGCCAGAACCATGTGGTTGGGAAGTAAACTTCTTACCAAATAGCAACACCTGTGCCTATATATTACAAGAGTGTTTATACAAGATTTATACAGGTACAGTCATAAATAATATTTCAGTGTTACCTTGCGTATGGGATACCTTTACACATCCACTGGATATCGTCTGGTTAAATAAACTAAATGAAAATAATAAAAATCTCTAATTCGATATCTGATTGGAGTGATTTCACTTAACCTACATGACTAATTCACCTAACAAGAGAATGAATATCACACAATCCAATTTTCCTCATCTGCCCGATTGAGAAAATCCTGGTTCCTTCATTGAAGCTGCACGAAAATCGAGTCTGTAAACCAGCTTCCCTTTCTTGTAGTCATTCATCTTCAAACATTTCTAAAATTCTTTGATGCATCTTGTAGAAGAAAGAGAGGATGGTAAGCATCACTTGGGCTGGAATTATAGGGATAACTAGAACTGATTGAAGTTAATGTTAATTTTGTGTTGGCAATTGAAGTTTGTTGTTGTTGTTGGTTAGCCCAAATCCGGTAGACCCACGATCAAAGGTTCTCCAACCATGATCAAAGCTGTCATTTATCATTAAGACCTGGGATATCAAGGACTATGTTTATCCAATGTGACTTTTCATTTGTATGATAAGAAAGATGGATTTGAGAGAGATTTAGCTGATATTGCTAGCAGCATGTGTGATCACATAGACGCTCTGCCATTGGCTCTGTTAACTAAAGGAATAATAATTGGTTTCAAATTTTGGCACAAGGTTAGCAATTTCTGGGAGGAAATCTCCTACTTGGGTCATATAAATTCATAAGGCCAGTTTTTCGGTTTCTGTGGCGTATATGTCCCTCGGTGGACGGGACGCCGGTCCGTCGCAAGCTTACTCACTTTTGACAGCTGCGTGGACTGGAGCAACGTGATATGAAGTGTTTTGCTCAAGAACACGTTGCATTGCACCGTCCAGAAATTGAAACAACAATCTTACGATCATAAATCCAATAGACTAACCACTAAACTACAAGCCTTCGCAGAAGATGAAAAAAGGCTCCACAAAGTTGGTGGATATTGTTTTTGTAAGGGATTAAAAGAATCCATTTTAGTTTTGGAGGCAGAAAAGCTTACGGACTGTGTGATGAACGAAGGCGTCCTTTCTGCACTGGCTTACAAGAATTGCGCTGCCGGGGGAATGCCATTTAGTTGGAGTGCAGTTACGAGTAAACCACTTATAAGACTTGAGTCATTGAAGTTTTGTTGTGTGGAGAGTGTGAAGACATACCGAAAACGATACTTTTAGTGACCTGCCTTGCTGTTTCTGATGGCTTCCAGAGAGAAGAAGAAGCTGAGTGTAGTATATGATTGTGTGTTGAACAGTTGCAACGAAGCAGTGGTCAGGAGGTGCAGAGACGGACATAGCTGGACAGGGACTGGGTGGGAGAAATGTGTGAAGGAGCTTAAGGTGTTTTGGGTGAATTTTATATGAAACCATTAATCAGTAAGTTTGATTCTTGTTAAATGAATAAGGCAGAGCTTATTTTCTGCAGATAATCTGCACTAAAAGTGCATGCAATAAGAAAGAAACTAAGCGATGAAAAGGAAATCCTAGAAAATATTTTAAATACAAATTAAATCAAAAGAAATGAGATTAACAGGTGTTTAAATTAAGAAGATATCTTTTCTTTCCTTTTCCTCTATGTCAGTCCTCCTCCCCTTCCTTCTCTTTTTCTTCCCTCCTTATCTGTCTACGTGCACCATCATTTGAAATTCTTTTTCTTTTCTCTAATTTATATTGTAAGTTGGGGGAAAATATCTCAAAACTCTTTAGTAAGCAGCTATTGACTAGTACATGTCGTCAGGTGACAACTAGAAACTCTATGATGACAAATTTATCAATATGGCGGCGATAAAAACACCGAAAGGAAATATTAGCATAAAAGTTGACAATAATAATAATAATAATAATAATAATAATAATAATAAGAAGAAGAAGAAGAAGAAGAAGAAGAAGAAGAAGAAGAAGAAGAAGAAGAAGAAGAAGAAGAAGAAGAAGAAGAAGAAGAAGAAGAAGAAGAAGAAGAAGAAGGAGGAGGAGGAGGGGAAAGAATAAAAAAGGGAGAAGGAAAATGAGAAGAGGATGAGGAGGAGACGAAGAAGAATGAGAATGTAAAAGATTAATTCTGTACTAAGGATTTGTCAAATTCGTGCAATGCAAAATAAGACATCATTGATGTAAAAAAAAGAAAATTGAAACATACACAGACATAATAACAAATACACACACATACACATACACATACATATACACACACATTAAAACACACACAGACATACTAACACACACACAGACATACAAACAAACATGCACACATTCACTCACATTGACATACATGCGTGTGCACATACTCATCATTTACGAGTGCTCACACATAGAGGAAAAGCAGAGAAGTGTAAGGTAGAAAGCTAGTTGAAAGAACAGAAAGTGAAAGTAGACAGGAAGAAAAGAGAACCTCGAGAAGATGGAGAATGAAAGGAAGGTTTCTCAGCAGTAAAAATAAAAATTAACTTTTCAACTTGTAAAATCACGAAAACCATATGTTTTTGTGTCGCCCCGATAATTCTAAAATAGATTTCGAAAAACGAAATAAATGAGGAAAGTAAAAGTTGAAAAGTTAAATTAGAAAAAGCAGAGTTAAAAGATTTCTCATTATCTTCTGTAAAACTCAATCCCGATATTGTTATTTATTATCTTTACTTATTGTTTACTCAGAAATCTAGGCTAAAGTTGATCCATTTGTGTATGTGTGTGTGTGAGAGAGAGAGAGAGAGAGACAGAGAGTGAGAGCGGGGAGAAGAGAGAGTGTGTGTGAGAGAGCTTGTGTATAAGTGCCTGTGTTGAGTGTATGTAAGTGTATGCATAAACATGCATACGCCAAGATAGGCGTGCACACACACACACACACACACACACACGTAAAAACATGCATACATATGTGTATGTGTGTGTGTGTGTGTGTGTGTATATATATATATATATATATATATATATATATATATATATATATATATGTGTGTGTGTGTGTGTGTGTGTGTGTGTGTGTGTGTGTGTGTGTGTGTGTGTGTATGCATATATGTATGTATGTATGTATGTATACACACATTTATAGAAGGCAAAGAGGAAATAGATAGATAGATAGATAGATAGATAGACAGACAGAAAGGCAAGCAGACACATAGGCTGGCGAGCAGACAGGGCAGGTAGACAGGCAAGCAAGCAGACAGGCAGGCAGGCAGAAAAACTGACAGACAAGCAAACAGACAAACACGAATTATATCATGAGAGTTATCTACGCACATGTTACTGTAGCTAGCTTTGTCGTCTCACTTTTTGCTGTGTAATACCTCTCATTCCGCAATAACATTACATGCTACAAACAACAAAATGCATACCATTACAACTTCACACATCATACGTGACTTAACTTTATAAAATCTATATTGCAGTCAGATATATGGTCTAAGTGACCGAAACTTCGAAGTCACTGTCAAAAATACTCTAGGCACAAGGCCCGAAATTTTGGGGGAGAGGTCCAGTCGATTATATCGACCCCAGTATGCAACTGGTACTTAATTTATCGACCCCGAAAGGATGAAAGGCAAAATCGACCTCGGCGGAACTTGAACTCAGAACGTAAAGGCAGATAAGCATTTCGCCCGGCGTGCTAATGTTTCTTATTTCTTTATTGCCCACAAAGGGCTAAACATAGAGGGGACAAACAAGGGGCTAAACATAGAGGGGACAAACAAGGACAGACAAAAGGATTAAGTGGATTACATCAACCCCAGTGCGTAACTAGTACTTAA
>NC_069001.1:6280492-6282022 GCF_001194135.2 Octopus bimaculoides | reverse complement strand
AGAACGTAAAGGCAGATAAGCATTTCGCCCGGCGTGCTAATGTTTCTTATTTCTTTATTGCCCACAAAGGGCTAAACATAGAGGGGACAAACAAGGGGCTAAACATAGAGGGGACAAACAAGGACAGACAAAAGGATTAAGTGGATTACATCAACCCCAGTGCGTAACTAGTACTTAATTTATCGACCCCGAAAGGATGAAAGGCGAAGTCGACCTCGGTGGAATTTGAACTCAGAATGTAAAGACAGACGAAATACCGCTAAGCATTTCGCCCAACATGCTAACGTTCCTGCCAGCTAGCCACCTTTGAACGTGTTAATATTGAACAACAAAAGTGGCTGTTTGAGGCAAACTCAGCATTTGAACATCGTGCAGCTATTGAACAGTTATTATATTTCCACCTGAATCAAGAGCAAGATCTACTGAGGAGTCGTCCTTGCCATTTTTATGTGTAGGTGTAATACCAAAACCTGAACATTGTAGGTGAAAAAATTTCATATCTTTACAGTGACTCTCTTGCGCTCACTTATAGAAAGCTGGAGAGATATGTTTTTCAAGGCGAGCAAGATTGCTAAAGTACGGTAAATTTCTTCATCAAGAAAAGGGCATGAAAATCTGGAGAGATTTGATTCTCAAAAGTAAATTACTAGGGTGAACCGGACTGCCACCCAATAGAAAACCTTCATTAGGATCACACTACTCCGAAAGGGGCTTGTTCCTCGAATGACATCTGAAAAACCGCGCGAGCAGCTCCTGACTGATGATGAAACAAGGTCGGCCTCCTCTATATTATAAGGCCACTGTAAAGAGAATTCAAAAGGAAATGGAAAACGGAAATACCGTCGCCCTTCAAATAAAGGCAATGGTTAGATACTTATGGAGGAATCGCCATCACTAGTGTTCGACGAAAGAGAGAGAGAAGGGGCGGAAGGAAATAGCGAGAGGGAAGGAAAAGAGAGAAGGAAAGAAGGAGATAGGGAGGGGAGGAGAGAGGGAAGGAAGGAGGGAGGGTGAGATAGTGGGAGAGAATCGTAAAAGGAGATTGACTCGGTTAGATCCCGTGGATCAGGGCTGAGCAACAAGGAAGGACATTACATAATGTAATGCATGATTTATTCAGAGGAAAGAGATGTTCATTGCTGGAGTCCATTTGATCGTACGGCTTCTGGATCAAGGCTAACCTGGGACTAAACAGCAACCATAGCAAACATTAACAACTCATTCAGTTTGATATAATTTTAGGTGGGGAAACTGGTGAAAACGTACACGCTGTCTCTGCCCCTGTCTGTCCGTCTGTCTCTCTCTTTCCTTCTCCCAAAACATACATTTTACCCCTCTCTTTCTTTCTCTTTCTGTCGTCTGAGTCACTATCTATGTATGCATCTTTTTATCTGTCTCCATCTTTTCTCTAACTCATTTACTCTCCCATTTACTGTATTTAAGAGTAATCAGAATAGAGAAGGAAAGGAAAGAGTGAGGCAGAAGAGGGAGAGTAAAAGAACTGGAATGAAACCAAAAGAAACCGACAGG
>NC_069001.1:6274516-6279078 GCF_001194135.2 Octopus bimaculoides | reverse complement strand
ATAACCCCTTAAGTTGGTATTCCAGCACGGTCGCATTCAAATAACTGAAGCAAGTAAAAGAATAAAAGAATATATATATATATATATATATATATATATATATATATACACGCACGCGGGCATACACACATACGGATACCTTGTTAGAACACCGTATCCTGCTATATTAAGCCTTGAGAGAACCACTGTTACAGGCACATAGGCACTTGGTGCATAAAAACACACACATAGATCATGCTTTTATGCTCTAAGCGCTCGTAAGAGAAGTTCTCTCAATGCTAATAATGCAATATTGGGTGTTCTAATAAGGCATCCATGTTAAGCTGGATATAAAGATTACCTTCTGATATTAATGCTGCTTCCGTCACTAATAATAATAATAATAATAATAATAATAATAATAATAATAATAATAATGATAATAATTTTATATACATATATATATACATAATTTGTGTATATGTGGGTATATATATACACCCACATATACACCAATTCATTCTTCGTGTTAGATGTTTTGATCACATTATCGCTTCAATTTGAGGCAAATGGTTTTTAGTAACTGAGAAATATCTTATGTCTCACATCTTGACTTTAATACAAGTTTTAGCGTATTCACATACGTATATATATTCATACAATTTTTATACACGCAGACAGTTATTAATCTTCCGCTCATATAATCAAGTATGAAAGTGAAACGGTAGAAACCGAGGCATCTAGTGGATTGTTATGTGTCGGTAAATATTAAGTATAGAAAGTTTACAAAGTGGAATAAATTATGTTGCCTCGGGAAAAAAGGAGACGTCAAAAGTTTCTAACAGGTTCCTTCGTCAAAGGGTGATTACATGTACGTATTTACGAAAGAAGTATGAATGTATATATATGTATGCATTATGTATGTATGTATGTTATCAATCAGTTTCATTTCTGTATTTCTTGTCCATAGAGAAAGAGCCGGACTCTAACATAGATTCAAGGCTCCTTCATTGGAACTTTTATCAACATCATCTAGGTATTTGTGCATATGTGTGTGTGTGTGTGTGTGTGTGTGCAGTATTTGGTGTTAGTGTATGCGCAGATTTGTATGTTTGTTTTATGGATGCGTCTTTACGTATATATTTTCATGTCTAGATGCATGCATATGTATTTATGTACTAAATTTTTGGAAATGTATGTATGTATGTATGTATGTATGTATTCAGACGTGTATGTATGTATGTATGTATGTATGCATATGAACTAAAATTAAAGAAAAAAATAATAGTATATTTCTTAATTATGCTAGTTAAATCAGTTAAGTCAAGTGTTCATTAAACTTAATTGTAGGGCCATTTTACCACCAACCTCCCTTTTTACGTCTTTCCTTTTTTCTATTTAATTCAAGATAATAATTACTGCAGTATTCTTGTATAGACTCCTATTCTCTGATCCTTACCAACCAGTAATTACTTATTTCCTTGTTGCCAACCAATGTCTAGTTACACATTTTAGGGTATTATCGATATTTTCTTGGTCGCACATTTTCTCATCGATATTTGATCTATTTATAACGCCCACCATTATAATCAATCTTCTATTCCATCATCCATCGAAATCTCCCACCCAGATCCACCAATGAAAACCATAGCCCGCTAGATTAATGTTAGATAACAACTACAATCATTTAGTAGCGTGGTGGGTAGTGATAGAATACAGAACCTCAGTAATATATTAATACAATTAGGGTTGCTTCAATATAGAATCTTAGCAATTCATTAACACAAAGAGGATATATTGTACCCTTTCATGAGACATGATGCAATACCCAGAACAGCCTTGAAGACACTGACGAAGAAAAAATAACAACGAGGAATAAACTGAAACCGATGAATAAAAAAAATGGTAGAATCTGGAAATTAAACAGTAACTAAACAGTTTATATTATTGTTTGGAAAAGTGAAATAAACTATAATTTATGTAGAAACCAGCTGCCTACATGGCATCAGTTTGATAAGAAAGATACCGAAGAAGAAGGCGTCAATGGACAGCTGATGAAGAGTTTGTAAATTCAGTAAATATTCTTTCAGTGAAAATTCATTATATTGGAGTAATAGGTCATGTACCAAGTTTGCTAGATCAGTAATTCTTACGCTAGAGATTTATTACTATATCCAGGAGGATAAAAATTGAATTTTAAAGAGTGAATAATTTCATGAAGGAACACGGAAAGGCAAGATTTAGTTTCTTTACAACCTTGCCACTCTGTAGGTAACCAGTCAAAATGTACTCTAAATCTCCAAATCAGAAGTAACGTACAGTCATATCTGTATATTTATATGCCTATATAGTTATGTCTAAATTTAAACCAGAAGAACCTTGTTTCTAATACATACATTCGTACGAATGCATAAAAGAAAAATTAAGAACTGTTATAGAGGTTATGTTGCTTTCTAAATATGAAGATTTCGTTAAAAATCAGTGAAAAGGACACTATTTATGGACAACTGCTTCCCAACATACAACTTTTCCGCTTTAGTAAATTTACATTTGTACCCATAACTGTCGGTGCACTTGTCTGTATTACAAAATGTCTTATTGGCTATCTCGGAAACTGGTGTTTTCAAGCAAAGAGAGTGACCAGGTAAAACAAATTTTGCAAATACAATACGTAGGTGAAAGAGTAAATATCTGTAAAACTTTTATAAAATTCAAGATGTGATATACTACAGTTGTTTTTATCAAAATTCCAACGAAGTTTTATTTCGTTGCTAGAAACCAGATCTTTCTTGTAGGAAAAATTTAAATTACTAAAAAGACATATATATGCCTCTGACCAGAAGTCAAGATATTATTAGATAATCGCTTTAAAAAAAGCTTTTGTAAGCAAGACTGAAGCGGGGAACGAAGAATCTAACACTTTGGGTCCTTGTTCGTTGGCAAGATAACATCCATTATTTAATTAGCAACAAGTGTATAAATTAGTGAAAACTTTAGAGATTGTGTGGTATTCATGCATTACCCTGTGACATAAGAGACGTGATTCAATTTGTTATTAAAGTTCGTTGCAGAGTCCAGCCTTCTGATTTATAGCTATAAGCGATGATGTAAGCATATATAATTCTACAGACGATATATGTGTATGAATGTGTGTGTATGTGTGTATGTGTGTGTATACATACGCATATATATGTCCATGTATGTATATAAAGTATATATACGTATATTATATGTAGATATTCATATACACTTATATACATATGTGTGTGTGTGTGTGAGTGTCTGGACATATATCTATGTTATGTGTGTGTAAATTAAATGTCTGTGTTTGTGACTATGTCTAAACGCGCTTTGTGCGTTTGCGTGTGTATATGCATGTGTGTCTGCGTGTTTTTATATATCTGCTTGCATGTGTATATGCGTGTGAGTGTGTGCATGTGTTGGTGTGGGTGTGCGCGCAGGCGCACACCATGATAAAATATTCTTTCTGTACAGAACTACAAGGGACATCATAACCGTTAATATTATTGAAGATTTATCAATTAGATCTCAGTCATTACAGATAAGATATGAAATAGAATAGATTTCTTCATCTATCATTGCTCACAAAACCATCATTTTCTTCCAGAATTTCTGAAGAACTAATTCACATACGATAAACATCAAGCCTGTTTTTGTTCTATTCAAACATTACATCATATAATGTTCTTATTCTTATATTCTTGTATTCTTTTTAAATACAATCTGAACCCATCAAATGGAAGGAGGAAATACTGAATAAGGTTGGCGGGATGTAATAAAAAAAATCAATAAGTTAAACAAAATAACAAAAACAAAGTAGAACAGAGAGAAAATGGTAAATGTCTGTCCTTGTGTGTGATCGTGTGTGCATATATGTATGTATGTATGTATGTATGTATGTATGTATGTATGTATGTATGTATGTATGTATGTATGTATCTATGTAGGCGCAAGCTTGGCTGTGTGCAGTCTTACAGCATGGCACATTGGGCAAGTGTCTTCCACTTCAGCCTCGGGCCGACTAAAGCCTTGTGAGTGGATTTGGTAGACGGAAACTGAAAAGAAGCCCATCGTATATCTATCTATATATCTATGTGCATGTGTTTGTTCCCCATCACCGCTTAACAAGCGGTTTTGGAGTGTTTACGTCCCCGCAAATTAGCGGTTCGGCAATACTGATCGATAAAATAAGTACCAGGGTTAAGAAAAAAAGTACTGGGGTCAATTCATTCGACTAAAAGTTCTTCAAGGCGGTGCCCCAACATGGTTTCAATAAGCTCTGTACCTCTTTCTGAAGTTACACACCTTTTGTGTTTGTTGCATGCTGGTCGTTAGACTTCTTGACACTATCTACCGCAAGTCCCTTTAAGGCTCACTTCTGTCTGTTCATTAAATTATGCACATTATTATTGCTATTCTAATTCTTTCTTTCTTTTCTTCCTATCTCCTATTTGCGTCATGCTGGCTGGCGTTTTAAAGTAATCATATATTTTTCGCTATCATCTTTTTAAGCTTATAAATCTATGGAAATATATTGTGGCTGTGTAAATTTAATTTTAGCC
>NC_069001.1:6272712-6274346 GCF_001194135.2 Octopus bimaculoides | reverse complement strand
TATATATAACCTGTTGTTGATACCTTTAAGTAGAACGGAAATATGTCCAGAACACACTTGTGACATTTGAAGAGTGTGTGTATGTGTATCTGTGTCTGAAGGAGAGAGAGAGTGCGCGCGCGCCTTTGAGTTCTATTCCTGGGACAGGTAGTGAAGTGTCACGTTGCTAAGAGAGTCTAGAGTCCGTATCGACCTTAAGTCAATATATGTAGGTCAGAAATACATTGTTTATAATTTGTTTGACACTGATGAAATGACAAACAGACTCCGTCAGACTATCAACACGGATTGACATATTCACACAATGAAGCGATACAATAGAGCTAAAGTTTGCACAAAATGACAGTTGAAAATAAGGCACCTGTCCTTATAATTCAGCCATACTGATTTTTTATTTCTACCTTCTCAATACATTACACTTAAAAGAATGAATAACTGAGAGTGGACTATCTAAAACTCTAATCAAATTTTGGCAAATACTGATAACATTTTGGTTTCCTGAAGAGGTTTAATACAATTAAAATATGCCTACAGTTGTCACCATACTAACACAGATGAGACTCACTTTCATGCATTGCCTACATCAATTTAAACTTAGCTATTATCCTTTTGTAAAGACGCGTGGTCTAGTGGTTAGAGTGTTGCACTCACGATCATGAGATTGAGAATTCAGTTCCCACAGCAACTGCGTCTTGAGCAAAATACTTCATTTCGCATTGCTCCAGTCCATGCAGCTGTAAATGGATAATCCTGATACAGACTAGTTTTCCGATCAGGGGAAATGTTAACCTGTTCGCCTAGCCAGCGGGGTGGCATCATTCAAATGCTACAACGATGCAAAGCACAGTGTGATCAGCGATGTATAACATCCTACGCAATAAGCTGGTTATACTTCTGCAAAACACAAAATGTTACAACAATTTTTTATACAATTTTATTATAACTATATAATAATAGGATTTTTAATTATAAGCCATACTTCTAGTATACACAATTAATTTGCTCAAGCCGGATTTTGTAGCAAACTTCAGCGTCTATATGTGTATATATATTTCAATTTTGCGATTAAACATTTTTTTCCGAGTTATATCGTACCACTTAAAACATCGACAAAATGCTTAGCTCTTTACATTCTGAGTTTAAATTGCACTGAGGTCAGTTTTATTTTTTTAAAACATTCCTAGATTGACGAAATAAAGTATCAGTGAACTTTTAGGATTCATTTAGTCAAAAGCATTTTTTCCAGATTTGTTACTGTGTTCCTATACTGGTTTCGAATTTCGGCACAAGGCCAACAATTTAGTGGGGAGGGTGTATGTTGATTACATCGACTCCAGTGATCAAGTGGTGCTTATTTTATCGATCCCAAAAGGATTAAAGAAAAGGGATGAAAGGCAAAGTCAATCGAAAAAGATGAACGGCAAATTCGATCTGGGCGGAATTTGAACGTAAAGATGGACAAAATATCACTAAGCTTTTTGCCCGGCGTGCTAATGATTCAGCCAGCTCACCGCTTTACATTGTTTCTATATTGCAAATCATACTACTTTTGTTCAGTTATGTATACATATATGTATGTATGTATGTATGTATGTATGTATGTATGTATGTATGTGTGTATATATATATATATA
>NC_069001.1:6269445-6272023 GCF_001194135.2 Octopus bimaculoides | reverse complement strand
TAGATGTATGCGTACCTTTACAGACGTATGCGCACACAATAACATAACATATACAGCCATAAATAAAACATATCTCTTTCCTTTATATATCTCTATATATGGTAGTATGTGTGTGTAGCGGGAATATACGACTGTTTAAGTGTGTATGTGCCTGTATGGCGCGTGTGTCTGAAGCTTCAGTGACATCAATACTACAGCGCTAGTTGTTAAGACTATAAACAGTATGTAAGCATTGTTTGACCTTTCTCTACTGAGATGACACAGTAGCAATTCTATGGCTTTCTCTAATAATAGTCGCACTCCGTCAGACGATGCAATCAGTGCAGCATTATTTCGCTGTCTTACAGCACATGATGATAATATTGCCTTTATCATTGATAGTAATATGATGAGCATACTACAACTACTAGTGCTTTCCTTGAAGATAAAACCACCGCCATCGCAACTTTTGCTGCTGCTCCTCTGCTGCTGCAGCCGTTGCTGCCTCTTTTGCTATTGCTGCTGCTGCTGCTGCTACTACTACTACTACTACTACTACTTCTACTACTACTGCTGCTGCTGCTGCTGCTGCTGATGATGATGATGATGATGATGATGATGATGATGATGATGATGATGATGGTGGCTTCAAATTTTGGCACAAGGACAGCAAATTTAAGTCGATTACATCAACTCCAGTGATCAAATGACACTTATTTTATCGACCCTGAAAGGATGAAAGACAAAGTCGACCTAGCGGGATTTGAACTTAGAATGTGAAGATGGACGAAATGCTGCAAAGCATTTTGCCCGGCGTGCTTAACGATTCTGCCAGCTCGCCGCCTTGATGGTCATGATCAGGGGTTCTAAATCTCTTTTTATCTATGGACCCCTTCCATTACTATTTTATTCTGGTGGGCCCCCATAGCCATTCGATGTTTAAAATCTAGTTTTATAGAAACCTCTTTCAAAATAGAATGGAAGTCAATATAGCATCAACAGCAAAAAAAGGTAGAAGTGTTTGGTAGGAGGAAATGCACAATGAAGAAATCACTACATAAAAGGTTGCCCAAAACTACGGACGCCATCATTTGAAGAATCAAGGAAGGCCATAAGAACAAAAATAAAAGCACGAGAACTTGATAACATTCCAAACCTCTAGTTAAAATATTTATTCGGAACACATAAAGTGCTTCACGGAGAAGTTTAATGAGATACTGAGGAGGTGATGGCAATAGCTGATTGGATCGCTGAAGAGAGAAACTACCTTAATCCACAAAACTAAAGAAACAGCAAACCTTTAAAACTACAGACCCATAATCTGCCTTTCTATAACCTAGAAAACTTAACTGCAATAATATTGTAGAGAGTAAACACCTAACAAATAAGTCAGTTTGTTTCCAGAAGAGTCGAAGGGGTGCTGCAAAGACCACTATGTTTGTAAAGATCAATTACTGATCAACAAAACAATAACCGAAGACAGCTGTATTGAGAAAAATTTGAGCATGGCATAGATTAACCACCAAAAGGCTTTTGACAGTTTTTCGCACACACGGATCCTGGGAGGAATACTAGTTATGTGTAAAGTAGTACCAGTAGATTGATAAAGTATATAATAAGTAGTAAACAATTTTGCAGATACAAACAAAAGAGATTATAAAACAAAATTCTTTCCCGGGAGAAAAAGAATATTCCAACGGGACATACTGCGTCCTTAACTTTTCTGTTAAGTGTTGACGCCTTCAATTAACATATTAAATAGATCTGGATTCAGATACAAAAGCTATGGTAAGATTATCAAGCATTATTTGTATGTGCATGACCTTAATTGTATGCTGCAAATGGTAACCTACTAGAAACACTATTACTCAAAGTTCTTGAATTTAAGAGAGAATTCGGATTAGAAAAAAACTTTTGGGTAACTTTGAAGAGCAGTAAAAACACAAGTGAATTAAACTAAATACAGGCATACAAACGCTTATAAAAACGTGTATTTATAAGCCAATGTACAACACACATATTAAAGAGTAGATTAGGAATGAATGTTATGGGTGCTTGAGATCCATGCTTAAAATAGAGCTAGATGCAAAAAATAAGTTAATATGCAACAATATTGCAGCTGTGCGAGCAATAAGCAACTGAGCTCTAAACAAACTAGCAAGACCCAGACATAAAATACAAGAAAAACAATGACAGCATCTTAAGTACACTACCCAAAATTTGACGTACAGAAATTATATTTGTCACAAATATAGGGCGATGGAGCCATATGCAACCAAAAACTATTATAGAATATTCATTCAGACTAAAAAAAAAAAGAAATGGAAAATTAATACAAATAGCTTTGAAACAAGAACAACAGTATTATTTTCTGTCTTCAAAGAAACTAAAAATACAAAGCAAACGCTGAAATGAGACATCGTTACCAGAGAGAGAGAGAGAGAGAGAGAGAGAGAGAGAGAGAGAGAGAGAGAGAAGCAAACAGAAACTGTAAAGAGGTTAAATTATAAGCTTAAAAAGGGGTTCTAGAATGCCATGCTTAAGCGACGGTAAGAAAAGCTTCTACTTAGCCAATGACTGAAAAAATTGAATTTAGTGA
>NC_069001.1:6259889-6269212 GCF_001194135.2 Octopus bimaculoides | reverse complement strand
TGTTGTTGTTGTCACCCTTACTGTAGGCGTTGCTGTTGTTGCTGGCGATCTTCAACGCTTCGTCGATACTGCTATCAGCAGCAGCAGCAGCAGCAACAGCAGCAGCAGCAGAAGAAGAAGAAGAAGAAGAAGAAGAAGAAGAAATAATGAATGAGTGAAAGAAAGAAACAAGGAAAGAAAGCAAGCAAGCAAGAAAGAAAGACAGAAAGAAAGAAAGTAGATAATCCTTCCATCCCCTGAGAGATATGGTGTATTTTCTCTACAAACATGTTTTGGGTTAGAACCTATAATTATTTATCATGGTTGATCAAACATTCCATTGATCTATTTTGTGCAGATATTGACCTACTTCAATCTCAAAATTGTCGTCTCATTCAACTAAATTCGGTTAATTTTTGACACGTGACTGTGCTACGTTGACCTGCAACTTCGAGGTTGTTTGGGAAAAGGTTGATTCATTTGATCCTTTGACAACACAACAGCGTGTTCAATCGACCTTATAACATGATCTCGTTAAAGCAGCAAGCTGTTAAGCAATCTGTCCTTTAGAGATGAAGAAATCTCGGATAATGAGGGACTTAACAGTAATCCTTTTATTTGAGCCAGTAGATAAATTAATCAGACACATAGGAAAGGATATTCTAAATGATAGTGTTAGCTCTTACCTAGGACTGAAACATTTCAATGACGACCTAATGAGAAGAAGCCCCTATATGGCTGTTTCGTCTACTAGAAATCGCAACAAAATGTTTCCCTGGTCTCATCCCACCGCTTTAAAATGGAAGGCAGAGAAAATGGTTATCTGGATAGCTTTCTTTGAATTCGTATATTTGTTTCAGTAGGCGCTATGTTAAATTTTGTTCGTATTTGAAAATAAGGAAGAAATATGTATCACAGTAACGAAGGCAAGGAGCATGTAAACGCCCTAGCAATGTTTTCCAAAATGTGTGTGTACACGTGTAAGCAAATAAGTGCAAAGCAAGGTGGAAGAAATAGTACTCGAAATGGCTTACATTCACAATTCATAAAAAATTTCTTATTCATAAAAAAATTATCACAACTGACTGATGAACGGTTACGTGAAACATTGAGTAACACTTTGCGAAGTTTTTTTCGGCTGAAATAGAATGTGTGTGTGTGTGTGCGTGTATGGAGACAACATGATAATTAAACAGAATTAGAAGCTCAAACATATACAGTCCAATGCGCGCACATACAAGCACGCAATTAAAATAATAGAGATAAAAAATCCGATGTATAGTAGTTGTACTCTCTCGACCGGGTCATGGCATATTGAAGTAGCCGGTCTTTGAGAACGATGATAAGGCCAGAAGACAAGGCAGAACTAGTAATTCAAGCCACCTGTCCACTGTCCGGAGCCATTTAGCTAAAGTTAGCTTCATCACATAACGTGACTCTGGAATGCAGAGGACATGCAATCATTTTCGCTTGGCGCGGCTGAACACGCCATTTGGTCTGGGGTTTACAACCCGTTACTCCCTTCGTTGCCATCTTCTACTGCTTAATCCACCCCTTTATTTTCTGTTTCTTTGTTTCCTTGGTGAGATAGATATGAGTTTCGCTTTTTTCTCGATAATTTGATCTTTTATACTTTTAATTTTTTTTTCTTTTCTTCCTGTAAATATATGCTGATAATAAATTAATTTTATTTACTTACGAGAGAGGGAGAGGGGGAGGGAGAGAGAACCGAAACAGATATGGCTAAGGGTTACTTATTTTCTTTTACTGGTTTCAGTATGACCATGGTGGGGAACTGCCTACCACAAGTTTATTTAGCGAGTCATACCAATCCCAGTATATATTTCAAGTCTGATTCATTATAAAGTGTATATGTTTAAATTAAAATGGTCACAAAAGGAATAAAGCAATTGGTTAAGAACCAAAACTAGATATTGTAAAATATTGTCATGAGGAAAACATCCAGCCAAGGCTGCAGGGTTGCATTATAGTAGCCATTGTGTTAGAAACACGCAAGTGAAATCTGCAAGCTATGAAAATAAAACTGCATGGCTTTCGAAATGCAATAGAATGCTTACGTACTCATTCGTCTGGCAGGAAGAAGGGACATAAGCAGTTTTGTCTTGGGCAACCGAGTTTTTAAGATTCTCGTGTTGTGATAAAATGATTATACGTGAAATATAAATGTTACATAATTCTCCCTTCTGATTAATATCGGATTAACTAAACATCGATGCATGTTACTGCAGATTTTATTTTGTAAAAAGCACAGAAAACTAAGAATAATTATTCACGTGTATGTATAAGTATGCATGGTGCACCAGCATGACCGCAGCCACTTGGCTGAAACACATAAATAAATAAATAAATAAATAAATAAATATAAGTGTGCGTGTGAGTATGCAACTGTGTGAGGGGGGTAATACAGAAAGAACTCAGTAAGGAAGAGAGAACGAGGAGGCGATGGAGAGGGGCGTTTGATATCGACAATTAAAATTTCAGAATTTAAAATACCACACCGCTACTGTTAATTGGCAGAACCATTTTAATAAACTACATTTTGTTGTTCTAGATTTTCAGTTCTGTTACTTAAAAAGAGCTCCAATAAAAGTCAAAAACAAAACAGATCAACAAAAGTGTAAGATAAGAATATATAGAAAAAGAAAAACATATTAATAAGTAAAAGAAGAAAATTGATTAGAATGAAATAGAAAACTGGAAATATATGGCAGAAGCACGTAACTAAATTTCTCTTGATTTATTACATTTAAAACATCTCTCAGATCCACCTATAAATTCCGTCAGTTCTCTTAATTGGAATAAAGTTTGAAATTTCTTAAACCTGAATGCCATATTATTGATGTGATTTTTTTTTCTTTTTTGTACTATTTTAAGTGATAGAGTAGTGGTAGTGAGAGATTGGGTGGTGGTGAAAGTGGTAGTTATTCTATTTTACAATTTCCTAAAGCGGAAACACAATAACCTTGAGCATTCAATAATGTGCTCCCTCACCCCCCGCCCTTTCTATTTGCTGTTATTTGCTGGAGGGTCTTTACAGAACGGGATAGACAAACAAACGCGAAGAAAGAAAAGTGATAATAAATCTACTTGTTTAGAACTAAGTAATTATGGCAACTAAAACCTATTGCGAAGTGCACGTCCTCTCTTTCACCCGCTCTCTCTCTCTCCCTCTCTCTCTTTATGTATGTATGTGAGTGATTGCGTGTGTGTGTGTGTTTGAAGTATTGAGTTCAAAGTAATTGCGATTCAAGTATAATTCTCAGATAAAATGTATATGCTAGTTTAGAAAATAGTCAATGTGGTATACACAATCTGCTATTGGCCAAATATTATTTGTTACTTCCTATATGTAAAAATGTATGAGTAAGCTTAGTCACACTAAAAACAGGTTTGATAGACCAGAAAATATTCACATTTGTCCCCATTAACTGCAAGCAAAGATTAGAATTTCCTTCTGAGAGTTCAGTTCTTAATTTCTTGAAATTGTCTCCCCTTTTATTTGAACGTTGCTAACAACTGACGCTAGGATTTTGAATAGTTAAGAATTTTCTGAGCACGCCATTCCGTATATCACTCCTAAGCTTTATTACACTAGTCTCAGACAAAGTTCTATGGTAGAATAAAATGATGACATACTTACAGATGAAAGCCATAAACACAAGCCTTACATATTTTACTTTTTTTATACATTATTTTTTTTTATACATTTACAACATTCAGTCATTAGATTGCTGCCAAGTTAGTGCACCGCTGGAAAGATTGGATCTGCCATATCGATCCTACAACTTATTTCTGTCTGGTTCTCTACGAGGTCACATGTCCTGCTAGAAAAAGCAACTAAATCTCCGCAAATCGCTTTAAAAAATGTAGGATACATGGGATACTTTAGTCTTAGATTGCTTAACAATCGTGACTGCATCTTATTTTGATTCTCGATCATTGCTGACCTAGAGCTAACTAATCATGTCATTACTCCTAAAAGAATTAGAATTTATAATGTAAAAACTGATTAACTGATGGCTAATCGGGAATATTCTTTCAAGAAGCCGAGTCCACGATTCAGTTTTGGACTTTCTGCTAGAGCGGTGTGAACTTCACAGCAAATCATGACTACCTCTGAAATACGGGATCATTACAGAGTTTGGATTGGGGGGGGGGGAGCGATGAAAACGTGCGTATGTATGTATGTGTGTGTGTGCGTGTGTGTGCGTGTATGTGTGTGTCTGTGTGTGCAAAAAAGATTAAAATGGAAAATAAAAACAGTGAGTATATATCAATGAGTGTGTGTATGTATTCCAGTGTATGTATGAATGTATGTATATACGTATGTATATTAAGGTGTGTATGTGTTTGCGTGCGTGCGTGTATGTGTGTGTGTGTGTGTGTGTGTGTGTGTGTGCGACTGTATGCTTATGCCTGTGTGTGTAAAAAAGATTAAAATAGATGAAAATAGTGAGTGTATGCCAACGAGTGTATGTGTGCATGCCAGTGTATGTATGTATATTAATGTATGTGTACGTATGTGTGTGTGTGTGTGTGTGTGTGTGTGTGTGTGTGTGTGAATGTACCTGTTAGTGTTTATGAATCTGTGTCTAAGAGGGAGAGAGGGGGGAGTCTAAATAGAAGATGTTTGAGGCATAAGAGAGAACGTTCGTGTGTTAATGTGTAATTGTATGACAAGTTTATAGAAAGGGAGGGCAGAGAGGAGGAAGACAGAATCTGCGTGCGTGAGTGCGCGCGCATGTGTGTAAAGATGAAAAGGAGCAATCTGTGTGAATGTAGAAGTGCGTGGTCTGGGGTGGTCAATAAGGGAAGGTAGTGAGGAGGTTCTCTTAGAACTTTATTGTTGATTTCTTTTTGTTTTTGTTTCTAAAATGTTGCTTTTTTTTTTTTCAGTTCGAGATTTTACTTTCATTTTACGTTTCCTTATATTTAACTTTGTTTATATATTCTTTTATTGAAACGAGTGTATATGACGTAACAAACATAGCAGTTTACAATCTTCATTTCAATGATATTTCTATGGAAACCTATGGAATTTGGTCATTTACTTTGATTAGGGAACACAACATAACATAACACAACACAACACGTCGCTGAATGCCATGCAATGCTACGCAACGCAACAAGGCGAATCCAGCTTTAACAGATTGGATTATTTGATGTGGCTAATCTAATTCGGCGTGTGAAGCCATACAAATCGGATTAGAAATAAGCTGACTTAGGAATTATAACAAGTATTTCGTGAAAAATATCTATTTCGCTTATATATTTATTACATTTATCTGTGTTGAGTTCGTGTGAAAATACCTGTATGTCTCCGTGTGCTTGCGCGCGCGCTACTGTGCGCTACTGTGCGCTTATGTGCGCGTATGTGCGCGCATGTGCACGCATGTGCACGCATGTGCACGTGTGTGTAGGCGCCGTTACAAGTGTTATTTTTTTCCCCTTCTTCACAATTTTACACTGCTCATCACATAACAGAATGGATTTGATGTTTCTGAATTGTTTTCACGTCAGAAATACAGTTAAGATTACCCAGGAAATATAGATTCACTAAGCCTAAACACTATCTACGAAATACGAAATAGACCAATTGGTTTCTGTTAAATTGGTTTATATATTCCCTTCGTTTGTGTGTGTATGTATATATACATACGTGGCTGTGTAGTAAGAAGCTTGCTTCCCAACCACATGGTTCCGGTTTCAGTCCTACTGCGTCCTACCGACAGAGTGCCAGTTGTATAAATATACCCAGAGCCATACACACGCACACACACAGACATAGTAAACTATTTGCTCTGATACAGTTGAAGATAGCAAAGAGGATAGGTTGGTAAACGACCATTTCTAATTAAATACTGGCTCGGAGTGTCATGGCCGCTTCATTCTGTATGTGACGAAGGTCAGTGGATTCGTCTGAGTGCGCCTACCCAGTTGTAAGTCCTGTTCCTGTTAGTGCCAATTTTTCTTTAGCTCCTTCTATGGTCAATTTCAGAGATCGATTATATGCGTTTTACCAAGATCTTCAAATTTGTATAGACATGGTTCCGGATTCAGTTCCACTTCGTGGCACCTTGGACGTGTCTTCTACTATAGGTTCGGGCCGACCAAACTTTTGTGGGTGGATTTGGTAAACGGAAACTGAAAGACGCATGTCATGTATATATATATATATATTTGTGTATTTGTGTCATCCTTAACCTTCGTAATAGTGAGGGTAGTCAAATGGTTATGATACACTAATATTACAATATATATATATCAACGTGTATAATGTGTCAAAGTAAAACTCTGTGTAGGAGAAAAGACAACAAATGATAATACAGACGAAAATAGAGGAAGTAATTATAATTATAATAGTAACAGCATAAATTAAATGTTAAAATTAGAATTAGAATTAAAATCCCCAAAATATTCTTAAAACCCATTTATTGAAAATTAAGAATTACTAATTAAGATATGTAATGGGGCCGATAAACGAATAAGATAACTAATTTTACAATGACATGAACCATGTGGTAGAATTAATTATATGATGAATTAATCTGAAGAATACAAATTTGAAGAAAATGTATATGTGATAAATACTTCAGCAATCGTGGCTAATAGGCATGTTTTAAATACTAGATGCTGGTCGAAGACTGGAAGGTCGGTAATAACAGAGAAAGAAATTGAATATTGGAACCTAATATGATACACACGGATGGAACGCATACTGAAACATGCGTTTAATTCTTGATGAAGAGATGATAATTAATTCAGCGTAAAGTAGTTACAGAATAACCGCTTTATCTGACGCATACAATTAATAATTAGCTCATTTCATTTGTTAATTAAGTGTCGATTATCAGTCATAAGGATAGCAAATAACTTACGTATATATAATCGACACTCATAACTCGTTTACTGGTTAGGAATGGTAGAATGGATAATAGACCAATGCAGCTAGAATATTATTGCTTTTGGCTTTATACTGAAAACGTATTTTGCAAAGAAAATTTCTGTTCATCATTACAAAATGATTGATTGTGCAAAAAATTGCACACCGTGAGAAAGTCAGCTATGTACTATCTAAAACTATGATGCGTTTCAACAGTGCATTTGTATAGAACAATTTTCTGTACGCAATTCCCGACTTGGGGACATTCTGTAAAAGTTCTATACTTACAATTACGATTATAACATTTTTTAAAATGCCTATTAAAAAGTATCTGAGAATATGTTGGAACACGATGAATTTCCGGAGACGTTAAGGACGGAGGCATTTTGAGATGTAGCACAGGAGCCGTTCATACTACTGTTTCTACAGAATTAAATTTTTCAGATTGAGTAGGAAATTTACAGGAACCATTTTTCTTATACTAATAGTATTTGATGTTCTACCCTTATTGCTAACCGTAGATGTGGCTTGCATACGTGTATCCCATCCATTTTATTTTGCAGTTTGAGGTCGCTATGATAGCCATAAACTTATAAAATAAGTAAGCTTGACGGTATTTTTATTAAATAACTGATACTATCTTCGTTGCGAGGAAAATTATTTCAAAGAAGTTCGGAATAGAATTTTTACAGAAAAATAATTTACATTTTTACAGTTTACTGAAGAGCTGATTATGCCTACTTCTTACTTCTTACGTCCATCATGAAATTATCCATCCTAGGATTAGATGCAATCCCTTTTAAGTTAGAATGTCTCCTAGGAGTTAGTATCATTACTTAATATCATTAATATCATTACTTAATATCATTAGTATCATTACTTAATATTACTACTTTCTTCTAATGATATCACTACTAATATCACTACTTTCTACTTACATCTAATGATCGATTATTGCATTATTAGATTGGTTATCACCAATTCTCGTACGTCTAATTCTATTCTCCTACAAACCTCTCAACACTGATCCAAGATGTGTTTCTAGAATTTAACAACACGAAGTCTCCCGCCTCTTCAAAGTCTAGGTTGAAAGATGTCTTTTCATGAAAACATTTAAATTCTTTCTTTCCTTTCCAATGCTTACACTATTCATACAAATTTTCTCGGCAAGGCTTTTACCTCTTGCTGTTCAAATCCACAGTTTCTTCGCTGTTTTATATTTGTAATGTAATGAGGTTTTGCAATTCTAGTTTGATATTTGCTGCAACGGAATTAGCTTTCTTCATGGCCAGAATAGCTTTCCGAAAAAGGCTGAGCTATCCTTGTAAAAGCCATAATTACATTTCTCCAAAATCATGTTCAAAGAATTGTCTTATCAGTCTTGAGCAGCGCTCTTGGGAACAAAGACTGGCTTTCTCTTTTACTGCTGGTGACAAAAATCTGGTATTATCATGATGTAATAGCTTTTGGCATTCCGTTCCGGCAAAGTCACAACATTCTTTTAGCTTTTGCACAAACTATAAGCATGTGAAAATATTTGAAAATTTTCACAGTGAGTACCTTGATTTCTATTGGTAAGCTGTTTGGGGTGCACAGTGTGTGCGTCATAGCCAATGACAACAATGTTCCTCCATAGTTTGATTTTAATCCGCTAAATATATTGTCCAGGTTTCATCAACTCAAAATAACTAGAGGAACCGCAGAAACGCTGTTGTTAGTTTTCTAACTGATTGATTGTCCGTCTGTTGAATGGCTGGTTGGTCAGTTTGTTGTCGATTTAGTTAGATCTGTTTCCAAAAAAACTGGCTTTTGCCTGGTGCTGTAGTAACTGGCTGACAGGCTTGCTGGCTTGTTGTATACACCTAAAGTTTACAAACAGGCCTTCTTTGGCTGGTGCCGACTGGTTAGTTGACCGGCTGACTTACTGAGTGGCTGTTCGGGTGGCTGACTGGCTGGTTGGCTTGTTGGTTGGTTGGTTGCACCTAGAGTTTCCAGACAACAGCCTGGTGCTGGAGTGACGATCAACATTCTTTTCTGCGAATTTGTCTGCCGATATTTTGGCACACCGCCAACTTCCAGGCCGATCAATTACCACCAGGCACTTTATATAATCTCACTAATACAAACCTACCTACTTATGCTTATTACACACACACTTACACACAAACATACATACACACACACACACACACACATTTACACCCACACGATGTTCACAATTACGCATATTTAAATCTGTTCACTTATAACCACGTATGTCTGTATGTGTGCGTTTATATGCGTATGTATATATATATATATATATGTGTGTGTGTGTGTGTGTGTATGTGTGTGTGTGCGTGCGTTTATGCGTGTGTGTATGCATATAGAAGTTCACATTTTACATATATATATACATATATATATATATATACATATATATACATATATATATATAAAT
>NC_069001.1:6256712-6259638 GCF_001194135.2 Octopus bimaculoides | reverse complement strand
CCCCCCCATCTCTCTCTCTCTCTCTCTTCCCCCTCTCACACACATAAATACATACGCATACGACTCTATTACACAGACACAGAAATATGAGCACTCTGCAATTCACATAAACTACATAGCTAAATAAACATCAAAAGATGTCAACCATGCAAAGATACACACAGGTACACATGCGCATACACAAAGACATGCATATAAATACATACATACTTGTTCATGCTCAGACACACACGTACATACTATGACGGCCCCACTCACCGATTACGACATATGGGAGTCCAATTGAACAACCTGCCTATTGAATTAGCGTACGAAATGTACGGCTATTCCAAACTCACAGCACACACACAGACGCACGCACGCACGCACGCACACGCACACGTACACACACACACACGCGCACACGTCAGGATTTAACGTAATTCTCAGATAGAATCGGCGTAACACTGTGACAAGATTGAACCTTTGAATTAAATACAGCTTCTGTCAATCTAATTTCAATTATAAAGCTTGGATCGACCCGAGGCTCAGATAATGGCACTTTTTACCTATTTGCGTCTGGAAGATAAGTCAATGGCCATGATCTTTGCAAGCCCACTGAACCAGGAGAACTAGGAATGTGGCTAGGGTGCCAAAGGCAGAGCAACCTAAAAAAGTTTCGGGGCCACTGTTATAGATGATGTATTGTTATTGTTTAACTCGTTCCCGTCTTTCCGAAGCCCTTTCATGTTTTTCCAAAGTGTCCAACAGTCTTCCCTGGAAATTTTGTTAATCACTATTTTACCAAGTTTGCAGTCCGGAACACTTCCTTCGTAACTCCAAATGGGAAGCATAATGATTTCGGCATTTTCTGACAGTATTGCATTCCTGCCCAGCAGTGACCAACGATAAGTTTTGTTTGTCATTGCTGCTTGCTGTTTTTTTAAAATCTTGTTTACTTCATTGTTTTCTGCAGAACGTGTCTATAAATGAGTGAGGTACACTATTTCGCACATAAACACACTCACACACGCTCTTTCTCTCGCAGGTACGTGTGCATGCTCACGTACACGCACGCATGCATAGTCATAGGTAGCAGCACCTACACACAGCCCTTACACACACTTAATCACGTAGACAAACATAGACATAAGCGCGCGCACACACACACACACAAGCACAAACACACACTTTACAAACATAGCATGACAGCATCACGTAACCATAGAGACACAAATGACGACGACGACGACGACGACGACGATGATGATGATGATGATGACGATGACGATAATGGTGGTGGTGGTGGTGATGATGATGATGATGATGATGATGATGATGAAGAAGAAGAAGAAAAACGGAGGGAGGGGGACGAAGAAAGAAAAAAGAGAGAAACAAGGAAAGAAAGAGAGCGAGTGAATACGAATAAGTAAAGGAGCAAAGGAGAAGAAATATGTAAAATGACAAGTGAATGTAGTTAATTACAATGTATTGACAATATTGTCAGACTGCTAAATTAACTTACATTGTCTGTCTCTAATTGATTGACTTTTGCTATTACAATTGTCGTAAATATGAAACAACAAAACAGGTTCAAATCTATTTAAAATCTCGTCAACTACTTTCGTGTAGCCAACTACTAGTAGTAGTAATGTTGCTGTTGTTGTTTAGCCCCAGGCCAGCCCTAATCCAGTATAACTATGATCAAAAGCATTCCACCCGTGGCCAACTAATCCTTTATTCATACATGTTTTATCATTTAAAAAAAATAATAATAGGTATCATGCAGTAAGATTTAGCTGCTGTTTCTAGAAAAATGAATGGCTCTGCTGAGGCTCTCTGTTGGTCTGTTGTTGCTACAGGTAATTGGCCAAACAGTTGAGGCACAACTCAAAACAGATCTGTCTTTCCAGAAATGCCACATCACCGTCTAGCTGAGTGCCGTATTGCATACTCCGGCGTGCAATGATCAGTAATGTGAGCTGCAGGTTTTATTCTTTCAACTGTTCAATCTGTTTCAATTGCTGTTTTTGCCTCTTTTTTTCTTTTTAACAACCAATGGTAGCCGTTTGTATCACAGCACGGTGTTTGAGGTTTCTGAAACTACTGATGTTGCAGATATTTCTGTGTACATCATTCATTAGTCTGCAGCCATGCTGGAGCGCCGTCTTCAAGGGTGTAAATCAAATAAATGGATTCCATTACTTATTTTCTAAGTCTGGCATTTATTCTATTGACTTTCTTTGCCGAATCCCTAACCTACTGAGACGTAAACAAACCAACAACGATTGACAAGCGGTGGGGGGGGGGACAAACGTATACACAACGACACACCACACACGCAAATACATGCATGCATACATACATACATACATACATGTATGTGTGTGTGTGTATATGTATGTATGAATGTATGTATGTATGTATGTATGTATGTATGCGTGTATGTATGCATGTATATATTTGTGTGACTGTGTTTGTTCCTCCCACCACCATCGCTTGACAATCGATGTTGGTGTGTTTACGTCCCCGTAACTTAGCGGTTCGGCAAAATAGACCGATCGAAAGAGCACTACGCATACAAAGAATAAGTCCTGGGCCGATACATTCGACTAAAGGTGGTGCTCCAGCATGGCCGCAGTCAAAAGAAAAAATATATATACATATATAAGTACGTATGTATGCAAACATGTATGTATATATATATGTATGTATATGTATAGTCTTTGTATATTTTGTGGCAGAATAAAAACATAAAAGTACTCAATGCAACCATATGTTGAAAATATATAGAGTCCGATAGGTATGTATATTTATGTCTGATAGCGTATATACAAATATAAATACATATTCCTATGTACATAAATATATGCACGCATATATATATATATATATATATATATATATATGTATGTATATATATATATATATATATATATATATATAT
>NC_069001.1:6255601-6256476 GCF_001194135.2 Octopus bimaculoides | reverse complement strand
TGTGTGTGTGTGTGTGTGTGTGTGTGTGTGTGTGTGTGTGTGTGTGTGTGTGTGTTTCTGTACTGCAAAAAAGCAAACTATGTGAGGCGAAACTTAGGAATTCAGGTAGAAATAGAGTCAATGCAATTTGTTATCACTGCCAGCGCCACCCCCACCCCCACCGCTGGCTTTACATTCCACCCTAGCCGCAACATGGCAGTACATGGCAAGTTTGATAGGTAGGCAGGGTGCCAGTTCTGACTACCCGACTTAGCTACCAAACACCACTTATGTTTATGTTTATTGTCTAGAGTTGACGTCAGAAAGATAAAAAATTTGTCAGTTACTAATCATGTAAAAAACATTTGCATACATGAACACACATACTTACAGAGAATTGTGTGTGTGTGTGTGTGTGTGTGTATGTGTGTGTATGTGTGAGAAAGACAGAGAGAGGGGTGAGTGTGTGTGTCTGTGTGGGGGTGGGGGCTCTGTGAATGTAAGAAAATATGTTCTGACATACACGTATTCACATACACCTGCACAACCCCGCGCACATGTAAAGAAGGATCTGAAATTGGCTGAAGTGAACATTTTTCAAATAACTGTGCACATGATATTGATTTCAAATTTTGGCACAAGGCCAGCATTTGTGGGGGAGGGGATAAGTCAATTACATCGACACCAGTACTCAACTGGTACTTATTTTATTATCTCCGAAAAGATAATAGGCAAAGTCGACCTGGGGCGTAATTGGAACTCAGAACGTAAAGACAGACGAAATGCCGCTAAGCATTTTACTCGACGTGCTAACGATTCTGCCAAGCTTGCGTACATACATACATAAATAAATAAATACGTACATATATATATATATATATATATATATATATATA
>NC_069001.1:6251140-6255242 GCF_001194135.2 Octopus bimaculoides | reverse complement strand
TAGATCATTGAGGGTCGGAGCATTGAAGTTTTTGGATTCTTCCGATGTTTGCAGAAGTATCCTTGTGTTCAGTTGCTTTCAATGTATAAATAGTCCAGACAAAGCCCATCCCGCTCCATCAACCTATTAAAAATTCTGGGCAGTTATAGATTATTGTTAAGCTAGAGCTTCCATACATTTTGTGTATACAAGAGACGATGTATCTGTACTGTATTTCTCTATCCATTTCAAAGATCCTTCGTTTTACTAAACTTAGCCAATATTGTGTGTTGTAAGTTTACCGACCAGAAAACGAAGATATATCAAAAGAACAACTGCAACAGGTCATGTGCACTTCCAAAATGACATCTCAAAAGCTGAATGAGTGATTAAAAAAATATTGCTACTCATTTATAATCACTGTTCAAATTTTCTGCCTTTGATACTGGTATTTTAAGATAGAAAATATAACATTTTACGACCATATAACATTTTACGAAATTTCTTTTTCTCCAGTAAAGATAGAAGTTGGTTCTAATGTCTCATTTTGTCTGATATTGTCACGTCCCAGTATTTGCAGAGTAGCGTGTTTATTTAGGTGCATTTTTGAACAACAAACCTCATTGCATTTTTTACAAAAACTGTCTTTAAATTACATATACTTAAAATTTGCATATACTTTAAATTACATATACTTTAAATACAAATACGATTGTTGCACGATGTATGCGTGCTTGTATGCATGCATGTTTGTATGTACACCAGTTTCAAACTTTGGCACAAGGCAAATAATTTCGGGGTAAGGGCAAGTCGATAACTTCGACTTCAGTGCTCAAATGATACTTATTTTATCGACTTCGAAAGGACGAAAAGCAAAGTCGATGTCGGCGGAATTTGAACTCAGAACATAAAGACGTACGAAACACCGCGCAACATTTTGCCCGGTGAGCTGACGATCATCGCCTTTGTACGTATACTCATTAAAGAAAGAAGGAATAAAATGAACACACATTGGTGTAAACGATTCCGAGAAAATATGCTCTGTATGAAAGCAAATAATATAATAAATCATATTTGAAGTAGAAACTTCGTAAATCGCGACTCTGATTTTTGCGAGTCCCATTCCAAAGAATAGGAGCCATTATTCAACCATGACTGCAAAATCAGCTATGTATTATTTTTTTGCGAGAAAATATGTGAAATAAATGTTCATTCTGTCTTCGCATTGAAGGACGATTTAAATTTTGCACATAGGATTTTGTGATGACAATATTTTTATCTAAAAGCTGCCTAGTATTTCTCTAGTTTACATGTAAGACAAATTAGCACATTTTTACAAGCATCAATTACATTAACATCATTTGGTAAGGTGTCTGTTATATGTGTGAATAGGTAATTATGTCATTAAATAAAGCCAACATTACATTAAGCCAACCACACGTGGCGAGAGGAGTTCTGTCAAATTACGTCAAGAGGTAACCTAGCTATTCGACAAATAATTTCACTAAAAAAATAAATACCAGGCAGATGAGAATGCGTACAAGGCTTTCGGCAATTCATATCGCTTTCGCTTTTTCTTTGCTTTATAGAACTCAATATTATGTAAAAGTAACATAAACGAAGTGTCAAGTGATAATCAATTCATCACTGAATAAAAATTAAGATCTGAAAATTCAGGTAAATATTTAGCACATCCAGCACTACTTACATATGTAATATGTATTTCATAAATAGATCCATCCATCCATCCATCCATCCATCCACCCATCCATCCATCCATCCACCCATCTCCCACCCATCCATCCATCCATCCATCCACCCATCTCCCACCCATCTATCCATCCATCCATCCATCCACCCATCCCCCACCCATCTATCCATCCATCCATCCATCCATCCATCCATCCATCCATCCATCCATCCATCCATCCATCCACCCATCCCCCACCCATCTATCCATCCATCCATCCATCCATCCATCCTCCACCCATCCATCCATCTATCCATCCATCCATCCATCCATCCATCCATCCATCCACCCATCTATCTGTGTGTATGTACATATACATACATCCAAACATACATACTTACATAATGACTATTTTTAATGCAATAGTAGTTTAGTATCATCACCATTACCATCGCCGTAAACATCATGAGTTTTGTTACAACTATTACCATCGTTACTATTATCATCATCATGTCAGTTTCATTCATAGAATCTTCATCTCCTCCCGAAGCAGACAGCCAGCAAAACTACCTCAGCACGCACACGCACACGCGCGTGCGCACACAATCTCATAAGAACACATACATGACTACGCAAATTTATACATTCACACATGCTCGCGCACACACATACACACAGACACACACAGAAACACGTATAAAAATACAATCCACCCACCCATCCACACCAATACAGATTTACTTAACAGTCAGTATTTCTGCCCCTCTTCAACATATTTAACCCAATTCTTCTGCATTCTACATTTTCGTATCTTTTACTCTCTCCCCATCTATCTCTCCACCCCCATCACCCCTCTCTCTCTCTCTCTCTTTCAATCGTTTTCTCTCTTCTTTTCTTTGCGGCTTTTACTATCTTGCTTAGCTTTTACATATCTACCTGCCTACTCTCTTTTTTCTATGGCTTTTAGAACAAACATTACACTAATACATACATACATATATACATATATATATATATATACAAACAATCATACATACATATATGATACATGATTATCTGCATTCAAACATAAACATATCCTCATATAAATGTGTGTGTATATAGACATATATATATATATATATATATATATATATATATATATATATATATATATATATATATATATATATATATATATATATATATATATATATGCGTGCGCGCTCACACACGTTAGAGAGATAGGTAGGCAGATAGATGTATATGTATGCATGTATGTATACTAGCATACATTCAAAGGTAAATAGATACTAACACACACACACACATACACACTCATGTGACTATATGCATATATGTATATGTTTATGTATATACACACATGCATACATTCACCCAACGGTTAGCTGTGATATTTGAAAAATAATATTCCAAGGAGACAGTCTGTATGTGTTTCTATTTCTGCAATTAAATTCACAGTCATTTCTTTGACAAAAATCAAGTTATATGATTTACAAAAGCAAGAAACCAGAATGCAAACAGCAATTTCGTTGTAGGCAATTTAAAGGTCTCCACTAGAAATATGTTTCTGATGTTTATGATGTTGTGAGCTGAGATAGCAAGTAGAAATGGCGAGCTGTAATGGTAGGCGGAAGTGATGCTGGGAAGAAGTCGGCAGAGTGTGCTTTTTTAACGCAAGGAATCAGCGTGATTTCTCGGCCGCCCTAGAAAGACGTACATTTATTCTGTTTGTTCAAGATGAAGCCTAATGCAGCTTCCTTTCTTCTGCAAAGTAAAAATGCTCTGGTTAGAGGCTGTGACAAGCGTCAGTCGATCGACCCTGCGATGAGTGTGCATGAGGTGGGAAAGATTCAACAGAAAGACAATTAAAAGTGATTGACAAGGCACTATTGGCAAGGGTTATATCATACTATGATTGACTGTGGACCTTGGTGACTAGCTGTATGGATGGAGAATAGAGCAGAAGCTGCAGTTGAAATTGTAAGGGTTCTGAATGAGATAATTTGGGAGATGAGTTACTGAAAGACACCAGTACTACGTTTCGTTCGAAGTAAACTGAGAGAGATACTGGGCAAGTGGAAGGCCAGGAGTTACTTTTGGGCTGCGTACGAGCCGAGCGGAAATAAGATTGTAGAGAGACACCTTTGAACGATCATGTAACCTCGGTCAGGCTTGACGGAGGAGTCGGTATCCCAGAGGAAAATGTTCCGGTAAAAGTGGAGACATCCGACCGCAATACCAGAAAATATTAGAGGAAAGGAAGGACCTGTATCTGTCCACATTCGAAGCCAGGTTTGGATGAAGCTACCCAATGCACGCGTCGACGGAATGCCGCATTCATACTAGATGTCAGTAGGGTGATTGGCTCATCAGATGATGGAAGCTAGCAATGATGAAGGTGAAGAGACCTAGACCAATACTGAAATGCTG
>NC_069001.1:6248036-6248489 GCF_001194135.2 Octopus bimaculoides | reverse complement strand
TATATATATGTATGTATGTATGTATACACGCACACACATATATATATCATATATATTGTTTCTACACCTCCCATATTACATGTGCCAGCGTATTAATATGCACACAAAAATATAGACATACAGATACAAATACACATATAGCTATATACACATACACCAGACACACACGAACATATACACATATACATACACACCACTTATGCACAAGCATACGTGTTCATAATGGATATATCTTATGCATTTATTAGCATTCTAGTTTAAGTGTGTTACAAAGTCTTGGCGACGCCTTTTCAGCGCTTGTAACTGATCTAATATTCGCATTTGAATACACAACGGAGCAAAAATATATATACACAGCTACAGAAGGTAACATTATAGAAATATACGTTTGTTCATTTTCACTACATACACGTATATCTATCTATCTATCTATCTATCTATCTATCTATCTAT
>NC_069001.1:6247325-6248026 GCF_001194135.2 Octopus bimaculoides | reverse complement strand
TATATTTTTTTTTTAATTGAAGCGGACAATTTGTTTTGAGACTCGAGTTTCATACCACTGCGATCTTCAGATAAAAACAATTAAAACCATATACTCTACAACAGGTAGAGTATTAAGCAACGTAGCTCAAATAGAGAGGAAACGAATGAGTTTACATGATTTTATACCTTTCTCAAACCTTACCTAAACTTGCTAGACAGTATCATGAAAGAAAAAAGTAAAGCGTAAACACTGAAACCAGTAGCAATGGCGATCTCACAGGCCCCACTAATGTCGAGAAGGGTCAAGGTGCTGATCGTATAGATCAAGCAAGCCGCTCCAATCAGAACTGGCTCCAGCATCATCACTGAGTAAAGTAGTAAAACTGCTAAAGCCGAACAAAGTGAACGCAATACTGTCGCCAAGGACAACAAATGGAAAATCATTTACAGCAACGAGCACACTAATAGACACAGATCAATAATCGGAAGTAAAAGCAAAAAGTAAATATCTTACTTTGAAATTAGAGATACCAGGAGAATAGTTAACAGGACCCAAATCGTCTATAAGTTCCAACTAAAAGGTTCTTGTAGGTTTGCAGAAGGAATAAATTGTCTTTATATTCACATTAAGCCCGGTCAGAGCTACGCAAAGTAGAATTACACAGGGCAACAATTTTGGACATAATTTCTGTTGAGTTTGCTTTTTTCACTTGATTTAGA
>NC_069001.1:6240716-6247225 GCF_001194135.2 Octopus bimaculoides | reverse complement strand
GTGTGTGTGTGTGTGTGTGTGTGTGTGTGTGTGTGTGTATATGTATATCTTATTTATTACACACATACATATACACATGTGAATGTTTGTACGTACACATTCGCAATTGTGTAAGAGAGCTGTTTATAACACATCGTTTTCTCTACGCCACCCTCCTTGCCAATGTTATGCAAGGAGCTGAGACAGTAAACAATGTAAAAGCCATCTCTGTTCCAGTTTTAATACACACACACACACACTGTCTCTCTCTCTCTCTCTCTCTCTCTCTCTCTCTCTCTCTTTGTCGATATGAAACCAGCCACCATATTTACCTGCTACACGCACGCACACACACTCTGTGGTGATGGTGGTTTGATGTCACAAGGTCACTAGACCAGCCAGTCAGTGCTTATCGTCCTCTCAAAACTACCTCCTACTATGTCTTTCTTTTCCAATCTCTATCCCTCCACAACATACTTGGTTTCTCTCTATCTCTTATTCTTTTCCTATTTAGCAGTCTCTCTTCTCTCTATTTTCTGCCTCTCATATCTTTCTATTTGTTTTTTTTTTTACTCTTCTCCTGCTTTGTCTTTTGTCTTTCTTATGCTCTTCACCCCCCCTCTTTCTCAGTGTTTCTGTATCGGGAAGTATCTATCCATGGGCATGATAAATTCTTCCAACCGTATGCAAAATAGGGGAAGTGATACTGAAAATTGTTATATTTACTCCGGGATACACTAAACACCCCACCCAAACACCAACTAGTTGCCAATGTCCTTAAAGAGCTTACACCTTCTACCTTCGGGGTATAACATTTTATTTCCTTTACATAAACAGGCTGCGTTATCGTTTGTTCTTTTCTTAACACATGTGACCAAATAATTTCGGTGATGATCATTTCGAATCTCTTTCGCTCGTCTCGATATAATGATTGTATCTTTTCTTGTACCCAGTTATATTTACTTGTAAATTCTACCTTCAATTTCTCTATGATAATAGTAGTAGTAGTAGTAGTAGTAGTAGTAGTAGTAGTATTAGTGGTGGTGGTGGTGGTGGTACCATTTCAAATACCTTTTGTTCCTGGTATGGTGTAAACTTTGTACTTTGTTCCATATTCACCCAAGATCCCCACCGCCGTCCACCCACCCAGTCACACCTCACAATCACAGCATTTGTTCATACCTTGCGTTTAGATGCTTTAATTAATTTTAAACCAGTCTATTTGTTCTAAATTAAATATACGATTTAACTTAACCAAACACTTATGTCGTAATGTAAGTTTATGTGTGAAGTAGGCCTGTCTTCTTCATTAAATATTTCTCCGCATCCCCCTCACCGCCTTGATTATATTAGGTTCTTATCAAGAAACCAGGTTACATTGACCTAGCGCTGCACTTCCCTTTAATTTAACACTTTCCTTCACTCTTTTTTTTTCTCTCTTGTTCTCTCTCTCCCTTTCTCTCTCTGCCGTCACCATCACACCTCCACTTCATCTCTTCAGAAGTGGTAAGAGGAAGAAGCTAACTGATCCATTGTAACACTGATCTATCGTGGTTACTGCCCCACAGCATCATTATCCCAGACAGACACACCTTTTTCCCCCTCACCCCTGTTTCTTCTTTTTCCTCTAAGAAGCTAGCTTCACATTTTCAACTCTCTCTCTCTCTCTCTCTCTCTCTCTCTCTCTCTCTCTCTCTCTCTCTCTCTCTCTCTCCCTGTCGCTCTCTTTGGCGTTTTCTCCCTATTTCGCTTTGTTCCTTTTGTATTTTACCACTTATTCTGAAGTTGCTATCCCCATGATCGTACCATCACTATGGCTATTGTGTCCTATATCTGGGCAGCATAAGTCAAACTTCAGGCAAAGTTCACAACATACTGATAACATACATTTAAACTGACTACTTAGTCTACATATTTTAGACAGCTCTACCTGGCCCATTGACCTCTCTTTGAGTCGACATATTCAGTAAGACTATTAGACTGGTCTAACATCGCGTAAAATCTGGTTTACACACTGCTAAAGCAATTTAATTGGTATAGGTCTACATATTCTGACTAGGACATTTTATACAAACGAGGTCAACATCATTTATGACGATCTACTCTCAGACAATGTACGACGTAAAATATAGACGTTGAAGATCTAGTGTGTGTATATATATTTACACATACATACATGTATGCATGTATACACGCGTAGACTATGACACACATAATGTACTATATAGAATATAGACATGCAATAGAGAAAGAGTTTTCGACAAGATTCTTATCTTTATTGTCCAAATCATGTTGTGTCATGTTGTGAGTTCAAATAATGTGTTAATTATTCTGAGGACTCCAGCACCACAGCTGGATGACCTAAATCTGTCAGTCTTCTTTTTAATTGGTTGTTTATGCTGGCCAGATGGTTATTAGTGATCTAGTAAACATCTCATCTAGTTTGTACACTATGTATGTATGTATGTATGTACGTATGTGTGTGTGTGTGTATATATATATATATATATACATACACACATACACACAATACCATTTGCCATGCCATATCATGCTATGTCATGATGTAAACCATGTAGCTGAAATTGTTATTTAGGTACGAAACTTGTAATTCTTTTCATGGCCTAATATTACAAAAAAAAAAAAAAATAATAATAATCCCAGGACAAATGTTTGACAGAAAGAGTGGTGTCCAAACTAAATGTTTCATTGTCTTTATTTTCTTCCGTCTGTATTTTCAGTTCAAATCTTTTTATAGACATCCTTAACTTTCATTTTCCTGGAATTAATAAAATGAATACCACTAATTGTAACGATAGACTGGATTAACTTGTCACTAATGATATCAGAGTGAAATTAATCCAGTCTATCTACCCCACATTGTTAAATCTATAGGGCAGAATTTCCCATACCGGGATAAATTTACTGATTCTACGTAGAATGTCTCGTTATAGATAATATCACATAACTTAAGTATCCAAGCGATAAATTGATTCTATAATAATTTTATTTATAATTTTTGAAAATTAGTAGATCATAAAAAAGATTTGATGTAGCCCTATTTTGTGAAAAATAAATATTAGTTTCAAATTTTGGCACTAGCCCAGCAATTTCGGGAGAATATGTAAGTTGATTATATCAACCTCCAGTACTCGACTGGCACTTAATTTATCGACCCGGTGCTCTACTGTTACCCATTTTATCGACATCTGTTTTGAAGATTGTTTGATACTGGTATCTTTGATACTGGTATCTGTTTTCATTAGTTCATAAATAAACAAAATGACAATGGTATGTACTGTTTCTAAGTTCACATGAACTTAAAATGATATTTTCAAACAGTATTTTAAATTTTCTATTTCTTGGTTGTTTTATTATGACAAAAGTGTAAACTCACATTACTGAATAGACAAAACGGTGGTAAATGGAACGAAAAAAATTGAAAATACCTATTATGTAGACTGTGTCACAGAACTCAAAAGTTGGAAGATTTTTATTTATTTATTTTTATTGGAGAACTACAACATGTGTCTTTATCTTTTTTGAAACTGGTACTCATTTTGTCGATCTTTTCTGAATCGTTAAGTTATAGGAGTGTACGGGGATTGCTGAAAAGTTCCTGGTTTTAAGGGTGTCGCAAAAGGCCTGGCTGGAGGCCCAACTTTTCGAATTCTTTTACCGGGTTTAGAAAAACTGAAGGACCTCTGCAATAAGTGTGTAAATGCGAAAGAGGAATATGTTGAATTATATTTTCTTATTACCCACCCAAAGCCAAGAACTTTTCAACAGCCCCTCATAAACACACCAATATCGCTTGTCGAGTGGTGGTAGGGGACAAAGACACATACACGCACAACAGGCTTCTTCCAGTTTCCGTTTATCAAACCTACTCACAAGCTTTGGTCTGCTCGAAACCGTGTTATTGGTAAGCAAACCACACAGTCATGCCTATATATATATATATATATATATATATATATATATATAAAGAGAGAGAGAGAGAGAGAGAAATAGTGGGGTAATGAAAAAACTTCTGTATCGAATGATTAGATAAACTGGAGAACGATACACGGTCGACAAAGCTGGATGTATGAAGCACTGAAGGGAACATTAGAGAATTTACTTTCAAAAGTTTATTTTTGTGTTTATTTGAATGCAGTATCCTATTTCCTTGCTTCCATTAGTTGTCGGACTGTAGCCTATGTAATCTTCTCTTTTCCAAATTCTATATTTACTCTATGCCTGTTTACAAATACATAGATTACATTAAATTTAATGTAAAGCGATCATTTCTTAGAACAAAACAAATACTTTTTAGCTTCACACAATCTCTCACCCGATTAAGCTCTCTCTTCGGTGTTAAAATATTTTAAAAATCATAAATATTCAGAGCCTGATGTTCTACAATAATGAAAAAATAAAGTGACTTTCTCTTGTAGATGAAGATAAAATTTTATTTACCTTCAGGTCAGTCCTGATACTTTCCAGACGTGACCATCCCGTTTTTGTTTATATGAGCAACATTATCTGCTATGTCCGATCTTTTTGTAAGCTGGTATAGTAGATTTGAGGGAAATATTGCCGCTACTCTACTCTAGTGGGGTGAATAGGCATTATAAGTTCAAAGATGTAACATTTAAATGATGAAAATTTGTCGGAACTGGCTAGAGCAGTTGCAAAACGAATGTTTGTTGGAAACCTCTATTTGGTTGCTCGATCTGTTAGAAGTTGCAGCCAAACATCTTCACATCACTCTCATTACTGTCTTCAATACGAAAAGGAAAGGTACGAGGACTGCTGGAAAGTTCCTGGCTTTAAAGGTGTCGCGAAAGGCCTGGTTGGAGGTACAACCTTCCGAATTCTTTTACAGGGCTTAGAAAAACTGAAGGACCGCTGCAATAAGTGTGTGAATCTGAGAGGGGAATATGTTATAATAAAATCATAATTAACTGATCCTTCTGTATTTTCTTTTACCCAAAGCCAAGAATTTCTCAGCACCCCCTCGTACACGGGATATTGTAGTCTCCATACACTGCACTGAAGAAAGATGATTACAGCTGGAACACTTTTCGTTGTTCTATCCGAATATGACTGACCTGAGATTAAGCAACAAGCTTGTTGAACTCACAATCCATCATGCTTTAATTTTAGTTCTGAGTTCACGGCTGTATCCTATCCCAGTTTCGCATAACCAGCCCCAGCCCATTCAAAAGTACCTTGGATCTTAAGACTACCTGCTGTGTTTGAGGAGACCTATTGAGTCAAGTACATCAACATCAAAATGGAAATTGTTGTGATACCCGTGCCGGTGGCACGTAAAAAGCACCATCCGAACGTGACCGATGCCGGCGCCACCTTGACTGGTTTCCGTGCCGGTGGCACGTAAAAAGCACCCACTACACTTACGGAGTGATTGGCGTTAGGAAGGGCATCCAACTGTAGAAACACTGCCAGATCAGACTGGAGCCTGGTGCAGCCTCCTGGCTTGCCAGACCCCGGTCGAACCGTCCAACCCCTGTCAGCATGGAAAACGGACGTTAAATGATGATGATGATGATTAACTTCTCTTCAAGTGGAGGAAGAAAACTCTGTAAACAAGCATTTTATGTTTGTTGACGTTATGAAACGAGCCATAAGTCGTTTTGACTGGGAAGACGGTACCATGTGATGCCTGTAATTATGTGGCCGAGGAGGAACTCAAATGTGGTTGTGTATTTTTTTCCTAAGTGCTGTCTGGTCTCTAAATGTACAAGGATGTTTATATGACACTGTCGTATCATAGGCATCATTAGCAATTTTTGATATTTTTATATACAACAATTTTGTCCATTTCAGACACACATGATTTGCGTCATCGTATGTACATTTGTGTGTAAATATATGCGCATGTGTAATATGTATATTACTACTATGTTCGTTCATGCACACGTACGCGCGCACACACACACAAAGAGTTAAGTCTATGTCCGGTCATAAAGTGACCAATGGTTCCAAATCCACAAAGGGCTTAGCCTCATGGACATTTCGTCAGACTCTAAAGCCGAAGACATATGTAACTCTTCACCTCTGGGAGGCAGGGATCCGTTGTGGTTCCAGAGGCGAAGAGTTACACCTGTCCTCGGCCCCAGAGTCCGACGAGATGCCCTTTGTGGATGCGAAACATTGGATGTAGACTTAACTACATATAAATACATTACTGCTCTATGCTTTAGAATGTGCTTCTTTTTCGGATATGTGATATATATATATATATATATATATATATATATAGGGTTAGGGTTAATTGTTTCAGAATCGTTTGTTTATGTAGTCGGCACTTAATGTTTATCGTCTGAATGGACGTCAGTGATTGGTTGAAATTACAGAAATACGACAACTTTAACATGGAATAATTTATGGATTTCTTTTTTTTTTAAGAAGACTAAGAGAAAAAGATGTTTTATATGACACATTCTACCAGTGTTCCAAGTTTCAAAGTGTTTTGTTAATGAAAAATGTGGCCCCCGTTTTAAAAAAGATCCATATATATA
>NC_069001.1:6235671-6239645 GCF_001194135.2 Octopus bimaculoides | reverse complement strand
GGGGGGGGGGGGATGAACAAAGAAAAAACAAAACAGCATTGATAACTTTTTCTTTTTGGTTTTGTTTATTCCTTTTTGTTGTTAATATAGTTGTCATCATCATCACCATATACTTTGTACTTTTAAAATCCTGGTGTTGAACAATAAACTTATAAGCGATCGAGTTACAGATAAGGGGCTTGACTTTGGGGTCCAGACCACTGTCCATAATGACAACATGTTACTCTGTAGTATTCCTGATTACGTAGCTTTATAAGTCGGAGGTGTTTGAAAGACATTATCTGACCCATTGGTCCAGCATTCCGGATGTGTCATGTTCTTGTCTACCGAAATAGTATTCCTGTTATTTAATAATAATAATGGATGATGATGATAAATAAATGTTTGTAAACATTTTATTGACATTAAATTTTGTTATTCGGAATGTAGATAATTTCGCTCACTTGTCAGTTGTTGTTTAGCCCCAGGTCAGCTCTGATTAAGCAGTCATATGATCAAAGGCGTTCATCCAAGATCACTTTTGTCTTCTGAGGGTTATCTAAGAATACCCTATCCAGTGTTCTTCCTCCTTTTCACGTAGGCCTGGTGTAATTTGAGGACATTTGGCTAGTATTTCTAGTAGATAGAACGACTGCATAAAGATCTCGCTCTTTGACTTGAGTGATCGTCTCGGAAATGAATATTCAAGCTGTTAATGTTAAAAACACTATGGTTTGATCTACTGTACTGTAGTAATATGGAGGGTAATCTTGGCGAATACGTTCCACAAGAAGATTGTCCTTGATCTCCTGTACAGAACGAAAGCGAATTTTGTATTGGGGCTTCATTGGTTTCTAGGTTTTCGTCTTCACTACTTTTTTTTTCCTTTCCATCAAATGGAGTTCACAACATTCTATGTGGATGGATTTCAATATTGAACTACCGTGTCGTGAGTATACTCGAAAGCCCAGCTAATTCATTAACTTGGAAGCTTTTAAAACTTGCATTTGTGTGTTTGTGGTCCATACACACGCACACACACACATTCACACAATTGGCCCTCGGTTTACACGGTTTTAAAAAGAGGATAAAGTCCTTTCCCCGAGTCATATAGAGTCATAAGGCCGGTTTCCTGGTTTCTGTGGCACATGTACTCCCACCTGAACGGGACGCCAGTCGATCGCAGGAACTCTCAGTTTTGCTAGCTGAATGGGACTGAGTGAAATGAAGTCTTTTGCTCAAGAACTCAACGCACCGCTCGGTCCAGGAATCGAAATCACGAGCGTAAAATTGTGAGTGCTCCACCCTAGCCACTAAGCCACGTACCTGCACTTACACGGTTTTGGGTTCCTTCCTTGTCTCTGTGGATTGAGATCCGATAAGGCACGACCTCAGACAGTTGCAAGAGAAGTGCACAGAACAGAGACTCGCCCCTTACCAAGTTTTCGTTGAGCTAATGAAAACTTTTGATAGGGTGATTGAAATGTTTATCCATCTACACACGGATGTGAAGGCCTGCGTCAACTCAAACGGTGTTCTGTCGGATTTGATTTTACAGAGCAATAGTTTTAAACAGGAAGATATATCTGCGCCAACTTTATTCTCCATATACTTAAATCGACTTAAAGACTGAGAAGGATTCAGCTGCGATTGGGACACTGGAGAAACTAATCTGGTTAGATAGGGACTGTGATGTCTCTATCATCACATCCCTACTACATTCATTGAAACATGGACACTCTTGAGATTTCACTATAAGTGTCTATGGTGCACATTAAACATTAGTTGGAAAGCTTATATCCGGCATAGAAGTGCTGGAAAAGGCGCTGTTTTAATATGGAAACTCTTTTCACCAAGTTCATAAGCGATGGGTTTCATTTTGTCATTCATCCCTCTTGATGCTTTCAGCCTTCCAAAGTGATTACTTCCCAGAGAATTAATTACAACTTTGTAATAGAATTAATTTCTCTTAAAATACCATCCGTCACGATATATATTTTATAATAAACTCTTTATATTTTTCTGTAATATGTGTATAAATATACATTATTTATATTCTGTGTCTATATTATATAGATAAGGTCGACTTTGCCTTTCATCCTTTCGGGATCGATTAAAATAAGTACCAGTTGAGCACTGGAGTCGATGTAATCGACTTATCCCCACCCTTGAAATTGCTGGCATTGTGCCAAAATTTGAAACTTATATTATATAGATTAGAATATCATTCTAATTAACATGCATTCGCTTCGCAACAAGTGTGTGTATGTGTGCACGCACACACGCATGCATATATGTACACACACGTGCGTGCATATTTCTGTATACCGGTTCAAAACTGCTGCGAGTTGCGTATCTTTTTACGTGGAAAGGTAAATCAAAATTGATCATTCTACAAATAGAGATCGATAAGAAGTACCAGACTGAAATAGGTAGTTCTCACTCGATTGAAGGTAATGCCCCGGTTATTACCTTTGAAGATAATGGTTCTGGTGTGACCGCATCCAAAAACTGAAATCGCTAACAATGTATTCTACATTCATAAACACTTCTTTAGCCTAAGAACCGCGCTTGTAATTCGATTCAACCAACACTGAGGTTTTCTGCGTGGTTATTTGAGTGTTTTACACACGCACACAATATATATATATATATATATATATATATATATATATATATATAAATATATATATATATATGAGAGAGAGAGATGATAATGATGATGTGTGTGTGTATATTCTTTTGTTTCAACCTTGAGGCTGTGACCATGTTGGGGCACTGCCAGTAAGTAATATGTGTGTGTATGTGTATGCCTACATATAGTGTATATATATATATATATAAACAAATAGTAAATGAGTATATGCATATATACGTACAGGTATGTGCATACCGACATCCACCTGTATGTATAGGTGCATATCTGGGTACAGGACATTGCAAACAAAACGTAGACGAGAAAACACACGCCAAATATATATATATATATATATATATATATATTGTATACACACACACATGCTCAGAATGTTTGGTTAGAGATGCGTGGTTCGATACCCTCCTTTCAGTAGATTGTGGTTATTTTTCTCTATCACATTTGATAGTTGTTTACAAATGTATAACACTTTCGCCACATTCCTCTTTTGGCCAGTACTTTCTTCTTTTTCTACATCTGCTTTGTTTTTCCTTCTCTCTCTCTCTCTCCCTTCTATTTTCATCACATATTTGTGGCTGCTGTTGGTTGCCGTCTCCGCCAACACCACCTTTTAAATAACCAAGGCTGACACCACCACGGCTGCAACTGTTGTTGCCGTCGCCATCATCACCCGCTGTTTGCCGCTTCCACTGCCGCCTCCCTCTGCTTTTTCCTCCACCACTATCAATACCATCTTCTGCTGATTGCCGCCGCCATCGTCAATACAGTGATCTTCAGTTGTTCGCCTTCCTCACCTTCATCTTCAACGTTACCTGCTATATATGTCTTCCTCCTTTCCTCTTTGCTGCCACCTCCGTCACACCACCACAATAGTCGCTATTACTACTGCTGTTGTTATTGCTATTGCTGTTACTGGGGCAAGACCTCAAGGCATGTCTCTAAGGACACATGACCTAATAATGGACCAATCGCAACAAGGCTTAGTCAGTTCTTTTTTTTCTATTAGTCATTTTTTTAATATTAATATATTAGTTTAGTTCCATGTTTTTCCCCTGTCGTTGTTTTTTATTTTATTAGTACATGGTCTAGAAATAGTTTTTTCCCCCTACTCTTTCTATCCCCTTCTCTCTCGCAAGTAGACTTAAACGTATTTAAATTGTTCAGTTTGTGAGGTAAATACATACACCCACCTTTGCTGTGTTTCGAAAGAAGAAAATTCTTTATCGACTAATCATTTTTGCTGTGTCTCTAACACGAAAGTAAACCTATAATATATATATATATATATATATATATATATAAACACATTTACATATCTGTATGTATGTATATATATATA
>NC_069001.1:6233002-6235321 GCF_001194135.2 Octopus bimaculoides | reverse complement strand
ATATATATATATATATATATATATAGATAGATAGGCATAGTTTCATTTATGCCATATTTTTACATAGGCACACACCCTAGAATTTGAGCGGAAGAGACTGTCAATTGTACCTGTGATTACCTAGTATTTGACTATTTTGTTTTCTGTCCCTAGAAGAGTAAAAGGCAAAGTCAGTCTCGGAAGGATTTGAACTAAAAGCTGTAGCTAAATATTGCAGATATTTGTCCGACGCTCAGTCTATTCTTCTAATCTATCCTGACACGGTCAGCAGAAAATGGTATTGTTCGTGTGTGTGTGTACGGTGTTGTGATAAAAACTGTCTGCACCAAAATACGCACACTATATGAAATATACACAAAACGTGCGTTTTAGGGGATCGTAAGTGTTATGCCTTTTCTCAATACATTAACAGACGTAATTGCTAATAATTTCTGCCTCTTAAAGGCACATTTAACCCCTATTTTTAAAATTCAAAATGAGCTTCAATCTAAACCGAAACTGGTTCACTGATTCAGTCGGCTAAAAGGTTGAAACGTACGTCAATGAGGGGGAGTCTCCACCTGTTCACTCAATGTGCTTGAAATAGAAACCAAATATTTCTCGAATCACACACTCTGCCGTCTAACACGAGAAGGAAATATTACATAATGTAGTTTGTATATTAGAAAACAAAAAATAATGTAATTGGAATGCCTCGATCAAGACAAGGCAGCAAGGCTATAAACAACAACAGTGTCCGCCAAACTCCGCCGCCAGCCTACATTTAAATAGTTTTAGTAATAAACACCATTATCTCTCACTAGTTCTACCTACCTGCATGTGTGTTTTTGTATGACTAACTGACATTAAGGATTTGCCTAAGGAAGAAGATAGAGGAGAAACTATATAGCTTGATGTTGTAATACTTGTTTAGTTGCTACAAGTTATAAATATCTGAAACTGCATCACTTTTCAACAAGTACAGCGTGACCTTCCCTTTTAATGGCAGATCATCATCATCGTCATTGATATAACTATTAGTGCTGGCCATATAGATATTATAAACTTTAGTCAACAACTAACATTTTTTGTGTGTTTGTTTTATCCCACCCCCTGTTATTGTATTCTCCCTCACACTCCTGTTTTCTTCTTTTTCTCTTTACACACACACTTCAGTAATCGCTTTTTCTCATTCTCTCTCCCTCATCATACATTTGTCTACATCCTTTTATAAGCGCCAGTATGACTGTAGACGAGAAGGTCTCTTCGAAACCAGTGAGTTTGAGTTCCGGGTTCGTTCTCGCTGTGTGGCACGTTGAGCAAGTGTCTTCAGCTGCAGTCCTAGGTTGACTAATATCTTATTAGTAGAATGTGGTCGGCGGAAACTGTCCAGAAACACACACACACACACACACTTCATTTTGCAACCACGTGGTTTCAGGTTCATCCCACTGCGCTGTATCTTCAACAAGTGTCTTCTATTAAGTCCAGGGCGATCAACGACTTGTGACTGAATTTTGATAAGTGAAAACTATGAGGAAGCCCGTAAGCCTGTCACACACACACATACATATATATGGTGTGTGTGATGTAATATAATGTGTTTGTAAGTATCTGTTTGTGTTTATCACAACACTTGGTCAAAACAAAATCCAGAGTAGGGAGGAATGAATAATTGAGCCAATTGGTAACAAGAACCTGACTGAAATGATTACTGGGTTACTGTGTTTAACTGAAACACTCCTGAAGGTGTCCCAGTTCAATGACTCAAATCAGTAAAAGTATCTCTCTCTCCCTCTCTCCGCCTTTTGTTTTTCATTACCCTCTCTATACCCGTCTTCACATACGCTTCACTTGTCTTCATACACTAATACATATCTTATATTTCCCTATATGTCAGATTCACTTTTCGTTCTATCATTTTCTTTATGGTCCACTATTGTACAGATATTAAAAGTTTCCCCCCGATCTCACTCTATTACTCACATGATTCACTTACTCACACATACACACACACACACACACACACCCTGGCTTCAAAATATGCCCATCCTTTTTTACTTGTTGAGTATGAGGATACACACATTCACACACACACACACACACACATACTTAACCTTGTGTTTCATGAAATCATAAACCCCCTCCCCACGCATACACTTCCCTGGAAATGTGTGTGATTGAGTAATTTGGTTAATGTGGTTTATACATCGATGACATCAGCAGGGAAGGGAATATTTTTGGTTTTCTTTGAACTAAATGTATTCCTGTCTGGAATCCAGCCATTCTGAATTTGAACACACACACACACACACACACACACACACACACACACACACA
>NC_069001.1:6226050-6232502 GCF_001194135.2 Octopus bimaculoides | reverse complement strand
CACACACACACACACACACACACACACACACACACACACTCTCTCTCTCTCTCTCTCTCTCTCTCTCTCATTTTTGTTTCCTTTATGCATAAACTCATTTATCCTCTCCTCTCTTACACTCACTCATTTCCTGTATAATATCTTACTGTTGTATATTTATGTATATCGCAATAATTATTCCACCAAATAAAACCATATTCTATAACATGGTGGATGCTGCATTATGGAAGATGAACCCTTAGTTTGGAAATATAATTCTGCAGAGCCCAATTTCATGATCAGGCAGTTCCTGGTGGGCACACGCTAACTGTCACTTATCTAGCAAAATTAATGGGCAAACCATCAGAGAACTCATGCTTGCTGTTGAATGAAATCACTAGACAATGGTCAAACAATACTGCTTTGTTTCAGTTTTGGTTTGCAAGATTCTTAATGTGAAGTTGTGCAGTGAAATGGATTTTGTTGTATCTTGGGAGGGTCATTATAACAATAAAAACTCTCACTGGTTTGAATGATTGACCTAAATATCAATTAGTTAATTGGTTGAATAGTTAACTAGTTTAATAATAATAAAGTAAGTGAAGTAGAACCAGTGCATGTACTTTTACTGACATAACAACCCTCTCAAGATACAGCAAAATATTGTGCTACTTCAAGTTTAAATGTGATTATTCTATTTATGTCTCCTTGATAAACCCACCACAGGTGAGGGAGATAATTTGCAGGACTCAAGGTGATTTGAGACACTAGGGAATGAAGAGATTTCTAGACATCCAATTGTGAAAATAAAAAAAAGTTTCTGTAGATGTTGACGATAAGCCAACCTCAATTTCTAGAGTTTAAAGAAAACCCTGCTTTTTTCTTTACTGGTTAAAACTGTTTTATACTATAGGAAATACCTCCATGCTGAGTAATGAAATAAGTCTTTGTAAGGGGTTGATTTCTGTTAACCTTTAGAAAACCCTTAGTGACAACTTCTCAAATAACATTGTAGAGGACAGATAGCATATATATATATATATATATATATATATATATCCATCTTTCAAAGCACACTATTCTCATGAAGGGCAGCCTCACTGTCCCTGCCGTTTTTATCCCTCTTACGATATCTCAAAGATGATGGAGACAGCCAATAACAACAACCTTCTCCAGTAACGTCAATCTCTCTTCCTCCCTAGTGACCACCAGTGTGGTAGATTTGCTGGAGACCTACTCTCCTCCTGTGAGCTTGTCACCTTAGAGAAATTTGGTGAAGAAGGTTGTTACCTTTGACATTTATCACTTGCTTTTTGGATCAGTAGTTTCCTGCTAGATAGCACTATTGTGGTGTCATGCTAATGAAGCCTTTTTTTGACCTACATTCTGTAAACTGTTATGTGCCAAAGTTTGGTTCTATTCTTCACGTTATTCCTGGTACACATCAATGATGTACATGTTACCACCTTCACTTCTGCCCCCACACACATTCAGATAATACTGCATTTCAGATTTCCCTAATCTTTCACACCCAAGTTTCATCCGCATAAAACCTTGCGTCAAATCCGTACTGATTCCAGGAATCCTGTCAGTTTTGTCTCCTTCAGCAATTATATAATCATGATACACATCAAGAAAACATTATCCTCACGCATAAACAACAAGCTGCTGGATCCTTTGTGTTGTTTCAAATGTTTGACCTCATCATTACTATGTAGTTTACTTGATGAATGCACATCTTTAACATAGCAATGACATCTAAGCATCAGAAACTACTTCATCCTTCTCCAAATTACTAACTTGTAAAGAGCTTAGGTGAAGGTTGTTAGCTAGATTATTAGTTGCCTTTGATCATTGGGTTACATAATCAGTGTTCACCTGGGATTTTCCACTAGCAATTGAAAAACAAGTTTATAACTTACTGTGGTATAACTTCAGCAGAGAACCCAGAACAAAGAAGCCACATATTCTTGTGTGGTGCTTTCTCTCCTTCAGCTACCTCTCCAAAATATACAAAAACAGGAATACAAAATTCTAACTATTGACTCAGGCAGACATACATTCATAATAGACAGCTATCTATAACTAACACATCAATCTGCTACTATTTTCATTATAAATAGCCCTATCTGTTTTGCAATAATAGTGCTAGGTCACATGTTACTACATGAATGACTATCTTAGCTAGCCTCCTGTGTGTAAATGAACGAAGGTTAATCTGACATGGAACTAGTGTGGTCCTGAAATATATTTCACTTCACAGCCATGAAAATCAATGGTGCTGCTGCCACTTTTTTCTTTTTCTTCCTACATAAATAGCCTCCAGCTACAGAGAAACCAGATGAACCTGTTGGTGGTATAGATTGTTTTAAGTAGTATGTGAGTGCATGCATGTGTATGTGTGTATGTATTATATTATATATGTATAGATAGGTTGATAGATAAATAGATAGTATGAGTGATTTTCATATTCTCTTTCTTCGTTCCCCCTTTTCCCTTTTTTTTCTTTTATCTAGTATTCATTGAATGAATATATTTGTTGATGTTGGAACTGGTGTGGTAATAATAATAACAACAACTGAAAATAGTTTTGCATGGCTACTAATCTTATTTTGTAGTGATGGTTTAAGAAGGGGTAGGGGAACTTATTTCTTATTCACTGTATCCTTTTGGTAAATTTAATATACTATTTAATATAAGGTATTTCAGTTTTAGGTAAATTCTTTGTTGATTGGCTTCCTCCATTTTCCATTCAATAGTCAGTTGGGGGAAGTTTTGGGAGCTATTTGGTGGCTATTTCTCTGAAGTGCAACAACCATATTGGCTAATGGTTCATTTGTTTTTTAAAGTGAATTGGAAAATATTTCTCCATTTTATTATATTGTTGCCATACTACTACTACTACTACTGCTGCTGCTGCTGCCAGAAGTTGGTTAATTTCAAATTTCACTGAACTTGATTTTACATTTTTGTTCTGACTTTGGATCAGTCTTGATCCAGTATACATATGATGAAAACCATTTCAGCCATGACCACCTCTTTTATTTCAGACTCCATGTGTCTAGGAAATCCTCCTTGTGTGCACCCTTTTGTTTTTTTATAGATGGTTGGGTGTGAAATTTTGGTTGTTATTTCTAGCAGGTTCAGCGATCACATAACAATTCAATCAGTGGGTTATCAGTTAAGTATTGGGGTTATTCTAATTGATTGTTCCTTCCCTCTAAAACAGGGGTGGGGGAACCCCCGCCCGTGAGCACAATTGTGCCCGCAGGCTGGTATACATGTATGTACAAAATATAGTAAATTTTTCAATAATAAAATTTATACAATGCTCATAGTCCTTGCGACATAGGTCGCGTTTCTACTATGACTTAAAATGATTAAACTCAAACAGAAATCGTCTGGTAATTGCCATTTGAATGGAAATTTTGTTTTCACTATAAAACATATATTGCTAAGTTTGTACCACCCCCTTGAGACCCAACTACCTTCTAGCTGAAAAATATAGAATACCTCATAATTAATATAAACGTCCTAAGTTCAGTGGCGGCGTTAATGAAAATGTTATGTGTTAATTTAATGTGTTAAACTTATCTTTATTAATGTATATTGAATTATACATAGATATATACAAGATTTACACTGATATAAGAGTCAGAACTTGTGATCTGCACGTGGACCTTTTTCTTTGGAAATTTTTGCCCACTGCACTAAAATGTTTCACCACCCCTACTCTAAAATGTGACCTGGTGCTGAAAGATAGAACTAAGCATTGCTTTGTGCAATGACAGGAATAGCAGGCCACAGGATTAAGTGTTTTTCAGTAATTACTTTTGTTTTCACATTGTGAGGTTTAAATTCTGCTGATATTAACTTTGCTTTTCATTCATCTAGAGTTAAGAATCAGTACCCGTAAAATACTTGGACCAACTGGTCTAATCAACTGTGCTTTTCACAACATTTGAGACTTTGTGCGCATGTGAAAAATATATTGAGAAACATTAATCACACAGATATAATGTTTCGAAGATAAGAACAGTAGCCTATTTTATAGTTAATGTTCTCCATAGATCTGGTAGCTGTTTATTACTGGTAAAACTGTCTTTTCCAAAGACATATGGTTACTACAAGGAGTATAAATTCACATTTGATCTAAATTTAAGTTTTTGTATATCTTACTCCATCTTCTCAGTGCTTTTTTAATGCAAATATCAAACATGCTGTCTCAAAGAAGACCTGTTATTGTGAGTGTTTATTGAATAGTAAACATATTAATTGGTTCATGTAAATTAGGTGATTGTGTATTTTAAGGAACACACATGTGAAAGAGCCAGTGTTGTTAATTTTGTGGTGAATAAGTTGAACTAAATGAAGAGAAACAGGAAACTAAATTGATTTTTTTTTTTCATGAATAATGGCGGTCAGAGATAAACCAATGGAGATACTTTGCAAAATGTCATGTGATCTTAAAATGGGTATTAGCATAGAAAGAACAGTGAGTGGAGTTGAACTAATGAAAACATGTGAATTCAGGAAGTTATGTTTTGACTGGTATAACAAATAGATAATAATCTTTTCTACTATAGGCACAAAGTCTGAAATTTGTGGCGGCGGGGGGGGGGGGACTAGTTGATTACATCAACCCTAGTGTTTCACTGGAACTTAATCTCTTGACCCCGAAAGGATGAAAGGCAAAGTCGACCTGGGTGGATTTTGAACTCAGAACGTAGCGACGGGTGAAACACCACTAAGCATTTCGACCAGCATGCTAACAACAACAAATGGATAATAATGCCAGATAGGAAAAAGAGAAACAATGATGGTATTTATGATGCTATCATGATAATCTTTGAAGTAATCCCTGGAATATCGATCATGCAGTGTCTGACTATTTGAGAGAAAGAAAGAGTTGGGGGAGATGCAGTCAATGATGGATATTTAGACAAAGAAAGAGGATCTAAAGGATTTTATTCTGAGAGACTAGATTAGATCCTATTTGTAAGTTGTGAACAAATAGTGGCTGTGTGGTTAGAAGCTTGCTTTCCAACCACATGGTTCTGGGTTCAGGCCCACTGTATGATATTTTGGGCAAGTGTCTTCTACTATAGCCTTGGGCCAACCAAAGCCTTGAGTAGATTTGATAGACAGAAACTGAAAGAAGCTTACTGTATGTGTGTGTGCCTTTCTGTGTGTGTGCATGTGTATATATGTTTTCATGTTTGCCTCCAACCACTACTTGATGACTGGTTTTGGTGTGTTTACATCCCCATAACTTAGTGGTTTGGCAAAAAGAGGCTTAATAAAAAAAACAAGTACTGGGGTTGATCCATTCAACTAAGAATTCTTTAAGGTGGTGCTTCAGCATGGCCAAAGTCTACTGACTGAAGCAAGTAAAAAAAAAAAAAAAATAGATGTAAGTGACTGGATCTTGGATTTACAGAAAATAGTTTCTTCTTCAAAGTAAAAGAATAGGTAAACTGTCAATTGCTAAGTCAGTGATTTACTCTTTTCTGATTCTGAAGTATTGTGAAGAAGAATAATTTTACTAATTTATAGAGAACAGCTTAATATAATAAGCTTTATTCTTGATTCAGCCCTCTAGTTGTAGCCATGCTGGGGCTCAGTCATCATGCTAAAACTCTCTCTCTCTCTCTCTCTCTCTCTCTCTCTCTCTCTTGCTTGCTCTCCATCCCCCCTGCTTCTCTCTCATTTATTTATTTAACAATAAATAGAGGAAATGGTGAAAGTTTGACTGATAGGAAACTGACTTTGTGTTCTAATGTGAAGAAATATTATTAAGTGTTGCATTTGAATTACAAGTTTGGGTTGGTGAATGGTGTCTAGCTGGATGAAGACTTAGAAAATATTTTCAGTTAGATGGGAGTTATGCAAAAATATAGAACAGATTTTGATAAAGTAGTGTAAGAAGGAACTCTTGAAGTTTGTTTCTGAAATATGTACATGTTTTCTTTTTTATTATAAACCCTGGAGTAGTTGATGACATGTCTTAAGTATTGGATATGCTCTCTATCATATTTCTGACAAATAAATTGAATTAATTCTCATGAAATCTTAAAATTTTTGTGTCAAAATAAGAAATGTGCATTGTGGGATGTGTCAACTAAATACTTGTCTTGGTTTTGTTGAAATGATTCTTCTTTGTGTGTGTGTGTGTGTGTGTGTGTGTGTGTGTAGGATTTGTATTAGATCCTATTTTGACATATTCGTTTCCATTTACATAAGTGTTACTGCTATTATGTTTCTATATTTATAAATATAATTAGTTGTTTGATATAATTATTGTATACAAAGAATCCTTGACCTCAACACTTAGTCATAAATTGAAAAAAAGCATCTTATCTCATATTTTAATCTTTCAGTGCTTCCTAAAGTTATTCTATTTAAAATTTATTTTTATATTTATTATAAATATGTATCATAAACAATTTTTTGAAGTGTTTTTCTGAAATAGT
>NC_069001.1:6220663-6225363 GCF_001194135.2 Octopus bimaculoides | reverse complement strand
TATTACAGTATCTTGTTTACTAAGGAGGCTGGATCATTTGACTTCCAGTGATCAAAAACTAGCACTACCTACTCAGTTCAACAAAATCCCAGCTCTGTATCCGCCACCACCACCACCACCACCACCTCCATCATGCAACCTATTTGTTTTTTCATTTTCCTATCTTGACATTTCTTTTAATATAATATTGTTTTCCCCCGGTCTCAAAATTTCCAATTCTGTTTTCAGTCTGTGTGTGAGTGAGTTGAAATTCTTGCTGACCTCAAAATAACTTGCTTAGCTATTTTTTGACAATATATCCAATGTGGATGTGTGTGCATGTTTGCACACACATGGAAAAGGGAGTAGAACATGTTCTATTTAGTATACACATCAACCGGATCTGTTTTTTAAGATACACACTGGACTCTCTCTCTCCCTCTCTCACACACACACTCTCACACACACTAGTGTTGTTATCAAGCCCCAAGTTAGTTCTGATTAATCAAACTTCAGATACGAGTATTCTAGTCATGCCCATCCTGTCTTTTTTTTTTCATATACAATTTTTATTATCCAATTTGTCCCTTCTTTTTAAAGATGTTTGGGGTGGGAGTGTAATTTTGGGAGATTTAGCTGCTATTTCTTTCAGGTCATTACCCATTGTTGGTGAATAGTCATGGTGTTGGATATTTCTGCCTGACACATTGTGGTAATGGATAGTCCTGATCAAACACACACACGCACGTATATATGTGCATTTATGTATATACACGTGTAGATATGTCATTATATTTGCGTATCTCTATATGTGTATACCTATATATATGTATATTTTGGTATAGGTAAATATACATGTGTGTATATGGGGAGAGAGAGAAAGAGTACGAGATTAGTTGAAGATATTGGGAAAAGCTTGAACATCACATATTTCCACATCCTCTTTTTTGCAGAGAAACCAATATATTCTGTTGTAATATAATACGAAGAATGACTCACTGTTAAAGGTTGCGGTGAAAAGTTGTTATTCATTATATAAATGCTATAGTTTCCAAACGCCTCATAATAAACATATATATACACACACTCTTACATAAACAGATTCTATTTACATAATTTATTATTTTGGAAGTTACCGTTCCTCCTTCATCTTCGTGTATTATTTTGTGATTTCCTCCTGTTTTGACTGAGAATTTTCTGGCATCCAACATTTTAAATATCTACCTGTTGAAGTAGTCAAACTTTTATTAGTGTAGCATGCCATAATAAACTGCATGTTATTTTTATTGATTACATAAATATTTTTATTGATTATAAAAATATTTATACATGTCTAGAGTGTATGTTTAATAAACTTTCATGTGATTTTTCATTCATTGGGGGATATTTTTAATGCGTGTGATGATGTATGTATGTACATATTTTTAGTCGGTAAAGATGTCTATATCTATTTATATAGCCGTGTATTCTAAATATTAATGGAGTAAATTTTGAAAGATACTATAAACTAATTGCGATGTAGACAGGGGTAGTCAGTGTGACAGTAAACAATACCAACGTTTAGAAAATGTGTGTATTAACCCATGTTAACCCTCACAACTCCATTTACAATAATGCTGCTGTAAGGTTGGTTAAGTGGCATTAGCTTTAATCATTTCTAAGTCCTACCTCCTTAAAATTCATCAGTTTTCAAAAACCCATCTTCAATAATTTTTGTCTAGTACTTTGGCTGTTATGAACAACAACAACAACAAGTTATCATCGCCGCCCCCACTCTTGATGTTTTCTTTCCTTTCCCTGTTCTCTCTTACCATTCATTCCTGTTGCTTTGGTGTTTATATGCATCTGTGTATAAAACTATATTAAGATTTAAGATATATATATATAAACTTTAACCAATGAGATTTTAGAGCTTTTAGAACATTATCAAGGAATGTTTAAGATGTAAGATTCCTCGGTGAAAGTAAAGAATACGCACACCCGGTGTTTAGGGTTAGGGTTTAGGGTTAAGGTTAGGGTTTTTGTAACGCCGAAAACGAGTGGTGTGTGTATTCTTTACCTCCGCCAGATTCCACTCCCCCGCCCATTTTATTAACACTTTCCAATAAATATTCCATTTGGTTCCTCTGCACCTCTTATGGGTCTTCTCTTTCCTTCCTTGGCAATATTTCCTTAGTTTTCAAATTTTTAGCAAAATCAATGTAATTCCAAGAATAAATAGTATTACACAAGTCTTTCTTAAAAATGGAAACACGCACTCTTATTATTCTGAAAGAAGTGTGTGTGTGTGTGAGAGCGCGCGTACATTCATTCATATTCACATATGTACATATACATAGATAATGTGAAATATGTATGTGTGCGTTGTAGATACATACATATGCAGATATACATTTAGAAACATAGTTTAGTTTTTTTTATTCAATAAATAAGTTATCTGTCATGTCTTTTGTTTCACTTTTCTAACATTTAACATTCTACTTTGGTTACACATGTTCCATTTCATCATCAGAAATAAACTTAAACAAAAAAAAACAGGCCGAAATCTACCGTCTTTTTGCCGGCTTTTCTCCTAACACTGTTTACGTGCGCTCAATCACATACGGACGTGCGCGCGCTCACTCACACACATTTACTCTTCTATTACACTCGTCCACAACATTACTAAATGCCTACTTCTCTTTTACAGCCTCTTCTGTTAAACTCTCAGATATACACAATTTTAGACCCTTCTTTTTCACACACACACCATACTTTGGTGTACACAATATTTAACTTCTCTCATACACGCCCACATGCACTATCGCACGCGCACATATATATATACAGTCTCTTCTCCATCACCGTCACTTGCACACAATTTGTCTATTTCACTCTGATGCTCACACACACACATATAGGGTCTCTCTCTCTCTCTCTCTCTCTCTCTCTGTTACACTCAAATGTACAGTCTTCTGCCGCCTCACACACCGTGCATAAAACACACACATACAGTGAATTTGTTTGTCTGAGCGTTGAACTGATGCTGTCTGTCAGAATTGTGTAACAAAAATCAATACCCGTCTACCAGTCTAGGCATCTTTTCTTCCCTTGCCAACCTCACACCACGATATATCTTCACAACCAGATCTTGGTTAGCAGTAGCATTAATTATACCAAACCTACACGCACACACACACTGCACTGTCAATTTGTGTATTTAATTATATAATATTTATAGAAATTGTTTAAAACTTTCCTTCACCCTCCAATACAAATTCTTCAGATGTTATTTTGGTTTGTTATTCTCATTATAGTTATATTCTTCCATAGTCTTAAGTTTTATTATGTGCTTTCACAAAACAACTGAGCGCAGCGCTATGTGTCTTGGATATGTGCAGTGTTTCGGCTTTGTATGTTCTATTGTATTGAAAGTGCTCTACATAATGCATAGAGTATATAGTAGCGCTATTTCCTGTATTTTGTGTACGTTTGTAATTCCTGGGGTTTTGAGTTATGTACATACCCGAATCTTGTATTTATTGTTTTTTAAAGCTATTATTATAAGGATTACTTCTGATGTTTGTTCCCCACATCTAGTTACCTCTGTTTCCAACTCTTTATAGTCGGATAATTTTTCTATTTCTTTTATAGATGCATAATCGCATGTTGTGACTGATACTTCAGGTACACAGAATATCATTCCATAATATGCATGCATATTGTGTGTGTGTTTATCTACACATATATAATGCATATATATATATATATATATATATATATATATATATATATATATATATATATATATATATATATATATATAGGTGTGTATACATGTACACATATATTGAATATATATATATATATATATATACTAATCTATATATAAATATGCAAATGTATATATATATATATATATCTACACATATTGCATATATATATATGTATTTATTTTCACATATATATTACGTATACATATATATACATACGTACACGGTCATGGAACAGTGTAAAATTCACAGCAGACCTTGAAGAAATCGAGCGAAGCTTCAAAAAATCGTCTCATTGCAACAGCTCAGCTACTGAGAAAGGCTGAAACATCTAAGATTCTACTCCTTGGAAGGAATTCTGCCAAATTTTGGCATTGAAAGCTACACTAATGCCAGAACAGGTCGACACTGAACGGTGTTAAAGTTCCCAGCAATGTGGTGTCAAAGATCCCAGTCACTGCTACACCCTGGGTTTCAGGGGCCCACAACTATTTAATAATCTACCAAAAAGCCTGAGGGATGTAGGTGTTATCGAATCAAAATTTAGTGTTTTCGAATCAAAATTGGACTTCTTCCTGTTGAGAATCCCAGATGAACCTACATTCTAGCAAGAGGTGCGAATGAGGCTAGCTACATCAAACTCCCTTATTCGCCAAATGCCACATATTAGAGGAGGCTCGCAGTAATAATAATGTAGCAAAAATTTGGTACCCTAGCATAGCCACAGGTCTGAACTGATGCTAAAAAAAACAGGTATATAGAATGTATATATAAAATATACATGTATAATATATATATAATATGACTATATATATACACACAATATAATGTATATATAATATATATGTATATGTAATATACGCATATGATGTATGTAATATATGTAGTAAATATCTATCTATCTATCTATCTATCTATCTATATATATATATATTATATATGTATATATATATATATATATATATATAT
>NC_069001.1:6212769-6213954 GCF_001194135.2 Octopus bimaculoides | reverse complement strand
TTTTTAAAATGCACCATAAATGTTCAATAATAATGAGATCTCAGGACTGTGGTGGCCAGATAAGATGTTCAGCTTCACTAGAATGTGCCTTGTGCCATTCAGTAACAACTTTAGCTGTGTGAATTGGTGCATTATCATCGTGAAAGATTGCATTTCCCTCCGGAAACAGTTCTGCATCCATAGGATGAACTTGATCAGATATAATGTTCAAATAGTCTTGACTATTAATTCTGCCATGAAGGGAAACCATTGGGCCGGTGGATTTCCAAGATATAGCCCAGCAGATCATCACAGATCCTCCTCTATGTTTAACAGTTGGAAGAAGGCAGTCTGGGTCAAATGCTTCTTTTGGCTGTCTCCACACGTATACTTGATCTGTTGTCAGAAATAAGGTAAAGGATGACTTGTCAAGAAAATAACATTCTTCAACTGCTCTAGGGACCAATTCTGTAGGTTTTTTTTTACTCCACTCCAAATGCTTTGCAATGTTTGTTTTTGAAAGTAGTAGTTGTCTGATTGCAGCCCTCCCATGAAATCTGGCTTTGTGTAGCTCCCGGCAAATAATTTTTGTGGAAACTGGGTTCTTGAGGTGGTCATTAAGCTCTGCAGTCATTTCGGAAGCTGTACTTTTGTGATCATTTCTAACAATTCATGTAAGAGTTCAACGGTACCTGTCTGAAAGTTTTGGTTTTCTTCCGGAGTTTTGTTTCAATAAGGAAGTTTTTCCTTCTTTCTCAAAGGCTGTCATTACTTTTGAGATTTTGCTTCTTGATACACCAAACATTTTGGCTGTTTTTGTTACGCTAGCGCCTGCCATACGAGCACAAGCAATTTGACCTCTTTCAAAGCCTGATAGATCTATAATTTTAATTAATTTTAAATACCTTTTTCTGATGATATCTGAATAGAAACAGCAATTTTAGGAAAACATTAAACAACACTAATAATAAATCAAAAAACATAAAAATAAACAAGCTTTTGATGGTTGTATAGATATTTCAAAATTATGATGGTGTCTCCATTATTTTGTCCATTCTCTGTCTCTCTATATATATGTATATGCACATATATGTATATGTGCTTGAGTGTGTGTGTGTGTGTGTATATATAAATATATATATATATATATATATATATATATATATATTAAAGCACATTGTATATAAGAAATATTACCTATATTAT
>NC_069001.1:6201944-6212759 GCF_001194135.2 Octopus bimaculoides | reverse complement strand
TGTGTGTGTGTGTATATATATATATATATATATATATATATATATATATATATATATTAAAGCACATTGTATATAAGAAATATTACCTATATTATGTATATTATATTTTTATTACATATCTATTTTGTAGATTATGCATTATTTATATGTATATTATAGATAGATAGATATATCTTGTATTTGTGCCCACATAGTTTACGCATTCTTTACTGATAAGCGATAAATTTACACACATACACATTCATTACATATATATTTCATATAAATGCATTATATATTATTTTATATATCCATATATATAATGTATATTTTTGATATAAACATATTTTGTGTATAGCCTTTATATTATACATATATTTATAGTATTGATAGGCTCTCCATGCTATATTTATAAAATATCCTTATATCTATTAATGAAAAGTGTATATATGTATAAGATATATGTATGGATGTATAAAATTGTATTTAGATAATATGTTTTATATATAAACACATATAAATATGTGTTTATAAAAGTTTTCTGTAGTGTGTACAGATATGTAATGTTTGTTCAGTATATATAAAATATATGCATAATATATATGTAATGCTGAATAAATATTATATACATTGACACCTCAACGCCGGTTTTTGTTATTTTGTATTTGTGTTGTTGATGTTGTTTTAATGTTATAGTAAAGAAATAGCAGTTGTTATTGTACATATAACTATGAGTCATTGACTGGTTATGGTGTCATATATTAACCCACATTATTGGCTGGCACACCACACACACACACACTGTCTGTCTGTCTGTCTATGTCCCCTGCCACACCTCACTCATGTCTGCTTCAACCTCCTCCTCCCCATTCATCTCCATGCCATGTATGTGCCATGATACTACTGAAATAGCAGCAACAACATCACACATACACACAACCTCTCTCTCCCTCTCTATCTCTCTCTCTCTCTCTTTTCCACCCCATCCCCTTACACGCCCCTCTCCCACATCTTGATGTTCTCCAAACTATCAGTCTTTCTCCACCCTTTTCTTTTATTCACAGTACTCCACCTTGGCTGCTACTTTGCTCACTCTCTCTACACCCCCCCCCTCCACAAACATTTAGCTGTAGCATCACCCTTTCATCCGCTCAATTCCCTGATATTTATTATCCATTCCCTCACAGACTCCTATTTATTTAGTGAAATAAATACTATGTAAAATTTTACTTTTCTTTGTACATATTGTACATACCTGTGTGTGTGTGTGTGTTTTCTCTTCTGTAAGTGCAGCCAAGTTGGGGCACCTTCAAATATGCAATCAACCATATTGATCATATTGGCCGCACAACTTATCAAGTGACTGTCAGATACTTATTCTGCCAGCTTCATTGTGTCAAATCATTTGTCTATGGAGGACACAAACAAACTAACACTGGTTGTCAGGTAGGAATAGACGAACGCAAACACTAGCACATGTACAAACACACACACACACACACACACACATAAGTAGTTGCTGTGAAGTTTCCCATAACTAGGTTTACTTACAGGCTTTGTGGTCTGCCTGGGACTATACTAGAAAGTACTTTCTCAAGTTAACCTGCAGCCATGTTGTTGCAAAGCAACCTTCTTAACATATCTTTATATCTGAATATGAAATGCACACACGTGTGTATATAAATATCTGATACATGTATAATCACATACATGGATATATGCGTTCATATATGTATATATACATATGTATATATGTACATTTATGTATATGCACATATATATATGTATGTATATATATATATATGTATATACATATATGTATATATATATATATATATATATATATATATATATATATATATATATATATATATATATATATATATATATATATATATATATATGAATGTATATACATATATGAATGTATATACATATATGTATATAAATATATATATATATATATATATACACACATGTGTATATATATGTGTGTGTATATGTGTATATATATATGCATATACATATATATGTACATATATGTGTGTATATGTACATATAAATGCATATATATATATATATATATATATAGTAGATACACATGCATATGTATACATATATAACATATATATACATACATATGCACACAGAAAAGCAGCATGTAGGGGGCTGTTTGTGCATTATAATTCATCCCTGTCTATGAGATCCACAGGATATGCAGTAAATACAATGAAGTAGATGACAAAAAAAATGTGCACTGCACATTTCCAAAGTGAATAGCTATCAGTACTATTTTACCATATGCGAAGGCATCACCAGACCACCTTACAAGACCCACTTATCCATGGATAATGTGGGTTTTGAAACTGCTACATGTAACCTGCTGGGTGATTTGTGGGGCAGGATCGATGTTTAAGACTGGTTCACTCCAGATCTTCCCTGTGGAGGTTCCTAACTAAAAATGGATCAACATAAAACAGCATCATATGCACATTGGTTAACTGCCCAACCAATATTGAAAATATACTTCTGTGGTCCTATGTGCTTTGTAAAATCATATGTAATAAACGCAATGAATCCCACATTGCAAGTACCATCATACAAGTACACATACTGGTTTAAGAACACCACCCTTAAAATTGCTGAGCTTGTGCCAAAATTTGAAGCCATATCCTATGCCTTTCATCCTTTCGGGGTCAATAAAATTAGTACCTGTCAAGTCCTGGGCTCAATAGAACCAACTAACCCCACCCCACTAAATTATTATTGGCATATTTGTTAGAGCATCAGACAAGATGCCTTGTAGCAAGTATTTTTACCTTCTGCCTTTCATCCTTCTGGGGTCGGTAAAATAAAGCGCCAGCCAACCCGTGAGGTTGATATAATTGACTTAGCCGTCACTAAAATTTCTGATAGATTAATAACAACTACATCATGTTTTTCTTTTTTTGAATTTAGGCTAAAAGCCATTAGTTTTCACAGATGCAGGTCCTTAATTACATGAACCCCCAGTCATTGACTGATAACTTATTTCATTGAACCTGAAAAAAAAATGAAACGTTGATTATGACTGGATTGAACAGACGTAGTATTCTGTAAGTAAATACTGCAAGTCCAGTGCTTTTAAATAGAATTCTCGCTCTATTGATGATCACTAATAATTACACCTTTATCGAGTTGTGGTCGTCAAAAATGATAGACAAAGATAATTCAAATAAATCATTTGGCAAAATACAATAAACACAGCTTACACAAAAATGTGGAAATAAATGTAGCTGAGCAACTGGCACCTCTCATTTGCAATGTTTTTATGTTCACAAAACGAAAAAAAAAAAGAAAAAAGTTTTTACATGTTGATGTATAAACAGAAAAAAGTCTAAAATAGAGGCCGGTAAAAGTTAAACACAACAGAAGAGGCATTTTATTTCATATACATACATATACAAACATGCTCACACACATATATGTATATACAGAAATCTGTGTGTGTATGTATTTGATTATATATATATATACATATATATCGCACAAACACACATATAGGCATCTTTGTGTATTTGATTATATATATATATATATATATATATATATATATATGATATACTATTTTGTATATATGTGTGTGTGTGTGTGTGTGTGTGTATTTTTATGTGTGTATTTACATAAATGTATATTTGTGCTCATATGATGTTTGATTATGTTGTTGATATATGTATATTTTCATATATGAATACATGTATATCTATGTAAAAATACATACATACATACACATATATGTTAATGCATGTATTGATATATATCTATAAATGTATATTGATATATATTTTCATATATGTATATTTATAGATGTGTATATTATATATGCACACACACACACTTTGTTTAGCATCGCGTTTCTGTGTGTATATATAGGTAAATGTATGTAAGCTCACGCACTCGGTGGAGTGGCAGAATCAGAACGTCGGGGAAAATATGTGAAATTTGTTCAGGTTCCTTACATTGTGTGTTCCTATCTCGTGGCGGTCAACTTTACCTTTCATTCTTTCAGGATCGATAAAATAAAGTACCAGAACTGGTTCCGAAGTAATCGACTGTTACCCTAACCCCAAACACATATACACATACCGAATTTCTGACTGTGAGCCCAGTTTATACATACGTTGTCTCCTAATCTATTGGCTTTGCTATGTATTTTCTATAGAAGATTGTCTCGCACACACACATAATAATAATGATAAAATATTAATCATAATAATAAATAGATAAAATAGTTAAAAACAATGAGACTCCAGAAAAATTCAGATATACAGGTTTATATTTTCGAGTAAAATTATTATTTATATTCTTGAATGTGAGTCAAATTTGAATGTTTTTATAGGAAGAGGTGTGGGAAGTAGGTGGGGAACATGGGTGGGGCATCATAACCTAATAAAGAGTGAGAAGAATGAAATAAGGATCGGTTTACGGAGTAAGATAGACAGAAAGAAAGAGAGAGAGAGAACAAATTAATAGTTTAAAATCAAATAGCCTGTTTTCCTATTGGCCTTCTGAGCTCTGTATTGATTGGAAGACAGTATTTGTGCAACAAATTACACACGACTTCAACCCACAAGTACATTATGCATGCGCCAGACACACTGACCCAGTTTCATAGTTTTACATACACACAATCTTATATTCACACACACACACACATATATATATATATACATTTCTTGCATCTATATACATACATTGCTTGCTGCCTCTCACAACTCTTACTTTCCTTCACTCGCTTGTTTAATTCTTTGTCCCTCCTTCTCAGCTTCCCCCCTCCCCACTTTGATTCAGTCTGCTTGTCCCTCTCTTTCTCTCTGTGTTTACATACTACTAGATCTTTCACTCTCGTTCATTTCTCTTTCCCGCGTTCACTTTACACCCTTATTCCGTCTTACTCATTGTCTGCTCTCTGAAATATTTCTTTTGTTATTTTATCGGATTTGTATTTTTTTCTTTATTCAAATAATTAAAAAAAGAAAAAAATTCTTACTATTTCTTTTTTCCTTTACCAAATAAATTATATTCTTCAGTGAGAAGAAGTCACTTAAAATACGAAATATAAAAATGATTTTGATTATCGAATCACCTTTTCGCTATGCTTTTAGTGCATATATTTATAAATCCACGTTACATATATATAAAAAAAACTGTTACGATAATAGCGGTAATGTGATAGATGTCTATTAAATAATGGCTTTTCTTATATACTCAGGTACACCTCTGCGTTTAATTTCTATAAATATTTAAATTCTTTTTCTTATTTATTGTACCCATGTGCACGTTAAGTGTTTATTATTTTTTTTACCGGCTTCACGTCTGTGTATGGTCTTTTCACAACATCCACATGGTTTGCGTGTGCGTTAACTTGTGTTTATCCAAGGAAGAAAACAGTTACTCATAGCCTTCTCATAGAGCCTTCTGATTTGGACTGTACTGTTTCTGGCAGCTTGGTGCGAAGCGGCGAGTGAATCCCGGCGAACTGTTAATAAATAAAACTGGTGTGTTCGATCCTCCTATAGACCTGTCGAAAAGACCCCCGTGGGTCCAATTTCACAGCGAAACTTAATAGGGGCCGCTATGAATGAGTTCGTGTGCGTACGTGCGTGTATGTATTTGTATGCTACTTGTTTTTTGACCCGGAGCTGAAAGCTTTCCGTTAAATAGAATTTAGTTTGTGAGTAGTTGTGAGAATATTGTCATCGCGGTATACATTCTGACTTCGAACATATTCAAACAGGAAAAGAAACTGACCGATAGGACAGCTTTGCACACTAGTAATTTTCATACCATTAGGTGTGGTATGATGGGTTCCACTTTTGTTCCAGAAACTCGTGACTTGTTTCAAAAACTCTCATGATTCATTTCCAGCATGTGATTGAAACTTTTCCGTGGGAGAGCCACACAAACTTCAGCTTGCAAAATTTGGCATCATTATTATTATTCCGTATCCTTGTAGACTTGAGCAATTAGTAGTTTTTCTTTTATGAAGTTCAGAAAGCATATTGGTCAGATCCAGCACTAATTGCAGATCTTCTACAAAAGTTTTGGTGGCTAATGAATCCCACTGTGCAAAACTGGCACATTGACCAATTTCTTTTCACCTGGGAAAGATCTGAACATCACAAATCTTTATTCTCCTGATTGGGTACCTTAACAGGTCTGTATTGACACCCTGTTACCAAAAGAGATGATCCATTGATGATGGTCAAGCCTTTGGCTTTATCTCATCTACAGAAGTATATAATACTTCACCCCTTCACCAATAGATGTATAAGAGAATTAATACCTCCTCCACTCCTTTCCTGTGGTTATTTGTGGGAATTAAATATCTCCTCCATTCCTTCATCACACATGTGTTACTAAACACTTTCCTTGTTTAGAATACAATCAATTCTGTGTGTGTGTCAGAGAGAAAGAGAGAGAGAGAGAGAAAATCTTTCTTAGTATTGTAATTGTTTTTCCTTTTACCTTAAATTAGCCTTCATTGAACTGACCTATGATCAACAAGCATTCAGCCATGCCACACATCCTTTTCTTTTGGGATATAAACTATACTAATCAGTGTCTTTTTATTTTTTTATTTTTATTTTTTTATTTAAGATGGTAAGATGTAATTTGGAGAAGAAATTGCTACTATTTTAAAAAATCAAGAGACTGCACAGATCAGTTGTTCTCAGTTATTTTTTGTGCATGGACCTCTTTGATTCATGTTTTACTTAGGTGTGTGTGTGTGGGGGGGGGGTACCTTCAATAACCATTCGATACCTAAAATCTCTCATTAACATTTATGTCTAAATATTTTGTGTATTGTAAAAGTTTAAACCAGCTTATTGCAAATAAATTTTAACAACAAAATCTGATATTGACCGCCAAGGGCCAAATGGACCCTGGTTGAGAACCATTGGCATAGATGTTTCCTTGGAGACATGTCTATTACAGTGTTTTAAAGCTCAGCTGACTAATAATATTACCCTCCATTTGCTGAGGTTGTTGATTTTCTCATAATTAAATATAATAAATCAGACTAATGAATGCAACAGTAGCTAAAGCAATTAGGTTGTTGAACTCTGTTAATGAGAGAAGTTTTCAGATCATTGATTCACCTCCTCTTTAGAATTGATTACAATTAAAAGAAAAAAATTCACGTATACTAAATTTTGATTTGAATTAGGAGCTTTTCTTTTTTAAACTATGGGTAACAATATTCTTATCTACTGGTTGTAGATGCTACAGATCCTGGTATGATGCATACACATTAAGAAATCAAGATATCTGAGTGTAAAGGATGAAAACAATTGTTAAGATAGCAATAGAAATATTTAAACAATATTTTCATCTTAGAAGATGAGGTCTACAGGAAAGTAGTTAGTTATGATCAACTTCAATACGTGGTTGGGAATTTACTTTTTTTGGTGCTGAAAAGATGAAAGGCAAAGTTGACCTCAGTAGGATCAGAACTCAAAAGAACTAGGACAAATACTGCAAAGTGTCTTTTCTGATGGTCTAACAATTCTGCTAGCTCTCCACAATTTCTTACATAAGCATAAAACCAGAAATCTAAGAGGAAGGTATTAGTCTATGAAACTGACCCCAGTACAAGACTGGTACTTTATTTTATTGACTGCAGACGGATGAAAGGCAAAATCGACCCTGGCGGAATTTGAATGCAGAACATAAAGTTGGACGAAATGCTGCTAAGCATTTTACCGGTGCAGTAACAATTCTGCCAGCTCGCTTCCGTCTTAATAATGATAATAATAGTAATAGTAATAATGATATGATGATGCGATTTTGGAAAGAGGACTAGTGAACATTTTGGTTTTAGCTTTTTTTTTGTAGGTGGGGAGTTAGAGTAGCAAGGATTACTTTCCTTCTTCCTCCTTCCACTCTTAATCTAAATTATGTGAGTCATAATTCAGCAGCAACTCTTCCTTTCCAATTTCTAGGATCTGTGTCTAGACTCCTGAAGCCCAAAGGGATAAGTCTAAAAGAATTAACAAAAAAAAAAAAAAGTAATAACTTGCTTTTTGTCAGAGAAAAGACTGTCTGTAAGAGTATGTACACTGGGCTGGTGAAGGCAATTTCATTTATGATATCACATTAATAGAATTGGGATGGATAAAATATATGACTTAGATAATAATGTAATTTTTTGCTTTTTTTGTACATTGGCATAAGTCCGGTCATGTGTGAGTGTGATGTTATAGTAGTTTGGATCAATGGTTGGGGATGTAGATGTCAAATTTATTTTATTGACTTCAAAGGGATGAAAAGCAATGTTGACTACAATGGGATTTGTAGCCAGAATAACACAAAACACTAATATATTCAGTCCAACACTTAGTATTTCTACCTTTCATATCAAAATTAATTAGTAATAACAATAATTATTGATTTACAACATAGGCATGAACCCTCAAATTTTGGGGGCAGGGTACAGTTGATTAGATCAACATCAGTACTTAATTAGCACCTATTTTATTGACCTGAAAGGATGAAAGGTAAAGATGATCGCAAAAGGATTTGAACTCTGAATATAAGGCAATGTGCCTAAATACCACAGCATTACTAATTCTGTTTGTCCACCTCCCATATTACTATAAGTAATGATGTTTGCCTATTTTTATTAACAACTCATTGCACAAAATGAGGTTGTAACTCTCATTGTCTAATCTATGGAGTGGTGGTAGCAACAGTAAAGAGACAGATATCACATCATCATGTGTTGTTGTTGTAATAGTGTGTTAAACAGAAATGTCGGTTAATAGGTGGTGGCATTTATATATTATTGCTCTGACTATTTATTTTTATTTGCTTTGAGTAATTACTTTAATTTGGGAAAAAATTTCAATCAAAATGGAGAATAAACACACACACATACATACGCTAACATACATATGCACATAACTACCACACACACACACACACACACACACTGACATACATAGGCACACTAATATATGTAGAAGTTGCTATTAAAAGTATGGTGTGATGCAGTTTGTCTGTATATATATGTGTTTAAATAAACTGTATATAAATACTTCCATGGAAAATTAGATGAAATGATAATAATCAAGTACGGACACACACTAATATTAAATAATCAACTTATATCACAGTAGTCAGTTAAACAGCTACATTTGTATATATATCCATCTATATGTCATATGTAAAATATACATACATGCACAGACATACAAACACACACACACACACACACACACACACACACACACACACACACACACACACACACACACACACACACACACACACTCTCTCTCTCACACACACACAGTTATTGTTTGTGTGAGATATATATATATATATATATATATATATATAATATTGGTTTCAAATTTTGGTAAATGGCCAGCAATTTGGGGAGGATGGGTAAGTCAATTACATCGACCTCAGTGCTTAACTGGTACTTATTTTATTGACATCTAAAGGGTGAAAGGCAAAATCTAATACTATGTCCTGAATGCATATATACATATATATCGTTATATTTCAGGATGGGCATTTTTTTTCTTGCCAAATAAACACACATATATATTTTTATTTATCTTATATCCATTGTCTGGAAATCTTTCGTCATACACAGGTGTGTAATGAAAGATTTCCAGACAATGGACGTAAGATAAATAATAATAAATGAGTGAAGAATGGATATATAGTGTGTGTGTTTATTTGGCAAGAAAAAAAATGACCATCCTGAAATATAATAATATCTGTTTCAACGCACAATTTCACATCAGGAATCTTGCAAAACAAATTCTCCCCTTCTCTCTCATACACACTCACACACATCAAGAATTGAACAGAAGGAATACAACAAGGGGGAAAAGTTAAAGTTAGATGAGGTGTCAGTGCTGTTATTAAGCTACTTGGAAAAAGCTAGAATGTATACTAAGACAGAAACAAACAAGACTTTATATAAATACAACAGACAAAGAATTATGAATATATAACAGCACAAAACCTTACAGAAGAAAAAAATAATAATTATATATATATACCACAAATACAACGGAAAGAACTTTGCAGCTATCGAATGAAGTTAGTAGGTTGCGCAAAAATGAAATAGAGCAAGTCCTAGAGGACGTAACAGGAGCCCAGACCAGCATGACCAGTCTGGTCAAAGGCAGGGCAGAAAAGAACAACACTGCTTTGCCAGACACTAGTCACGTGGTAGGGAAGAGGAAGTATTGAGAGAGGGAAAGAATGGGAGACAGAGAGAGAGAAAGAGAACAAAGGAGCTAGCTTTTTCCCAGTAGCTTAATAACAGCACTGGTGCCTCCAAGATTGAGTGGTCTCAATGGTAATGGCGCGAAACCACTATATTTTGGGTCATTGACTGACAAGGAAAACTCAGCTGCGAATATTCTGTGTATTGTGTCTTAGTCTAAATTTCCTGTCTATTAAGTTTACATCTAATTTCCCATTTGCTCTGCTTTCGTTTAACTTTTTCTCTTTGTTCTGTTCAACCTTTGATATAGCCATGTAGTGCAATGGACACCCTGTTTGTTTACTTCTCCATAGGTGTACACACGCACGCACGCACGCACACACACACACACACACACACACACACACACACACTTGTATATGTCTACATTAGGGTGTGGTGAAAAAGGTACTTTTTACACAGATTTTCGAAGTATGTTTTCAAGAATATATTTTTTATTGTGAAATCCTTTAAAAACAACTGTGTTAAAATCTGAAGTTCTTAAATTTACATCTTCAGGCTCCGCAGCCCACTTGAAATTTTGAATAACGAGAAAAAATCAATTT
>NC_069001.1:6200367-6201934 GCF_001194135.2 Octopus bimaculoides | reverse complement strand
TATTGTGAAATCCTTTAAAAACAAGAGTGTTAAAATCTCAAGCTCTAAAATTTATATCTTCAGGCTCCGCAACACACATGAAATTTCAAAATTATGTGAAATGAATAGACTTTTCGACTTTTTCTTTATTATTTTTAATACTAGGTCATCAAATATATGTGTTACATGAGGTCTAGATTACACACACGTTAAAATAAAATTACGTGTAAACCAATTTTTGATTCTTGACACATTTTGGTGATAAAAATAATTAACATTTCCAATTTATTCGAAATAATTCCATGTAACTAAATAATACGAATCATTTCAGTAATAAGGCCAATTTTTTGCATAGACGAGAATTAGCATCACACTCTCAAATAAAGAATGGAACAGTCAAAGATTTGTTGTTTTGGAAATTCCTAAAATGACATAATGCTAATTGTTACATTCACAATAGCTAAAACTAAATAATTCCAATTGATTATTGCTGTATTACCTTTCAATTTGAAGTCCTTTTTTTGTCTTGAACACCAGAATTTTTTTTTCTTGTGTGTTCGTGCGTGCGTGCGTGTGTACACCTATGGAGAAGTAAACAAACAGGGTGTCCATTGCACTACATGGCTATATCAAGGGTTGAACAGAACAAAGAGAAAAAGTTAAACTAATGAAACTGTCCCAACTGTTCTTGCCACAACCATAATATATGATTTGCAGTTGTAAGCTATTAAGAATGTGCCATTTTCCTGGGATTCCTTAATGCCATTTCAGATGAACATTTCCCTTCAGAAATAGATTGGTGGATATCAAGAAAGTATTTTTGATCAGTGCTAAGGTTGTTTCTGTCTACTGATGGTAAGTCCATTAGAATCTGATTAAATTTCACAACACTTAGTGTTTCACATCGCTCCAGTCTCTTACCAATCGGCCAAAAAATCCACGAGGCCCAGTAGTTTTTCCATCGAGACTGTTAATAAGATGGCATAAGTTGGTGAAACTTGCTCACTAAGATCACAGGGAGTACCAAATATTGGGCATTCAATATCATGATGTGTTATTGGCTTATGAGTCATCACTAAATGTAAACAACACTAAATTTAACACGATCATTAATTTTCATACAATGGCCTAAAGTCAAGGTACAAAACAGAAAACTTCACACGTACGATGTACGTCCACATGCAGCAGCTGTTGCAGCGGCAATGGAGAGAAGTTCACACTCAAGTTCTCTTTATAGTCAATGCAGAACCTCAAGATATTAGTCAATTGTATTGAAACTTGGTATGCAACCTCTTAAGGATACTATATTTACAGTTTGCATTCTGGTATGTAGAAATATGTATTCATTATGACTTATAATCCATGAAATCCCAAATTTGACCAAAAATAATGATTTTTGAAAATTTTCAATTGCGTTGTAGAGCCTGAAAAAAATATTTAACCGCAAAGTTCTTTATACACCTTTCTTTTAACCTTAATTCACAAGAAAATATCAATTCTTGGTTACAATTTCAAAAGTTGCATTTTCTACTCCACCCTAGTCCACATGTATGCACAAATAAAATGAAGAACATTATAATGTTAGTAA